>NW_009928901.1:0-41555 GCF_000696875.1 Nestor notabilis
CCCTGTCCCCTTGGCTTGTACCTTCGCCTGTGCTCCAGAGCCCACTCAGCTGTTCTCTCCCATCTCCACTTTCAAGCCCACAGCCAGGCTGGGGTTGTCAGCACTGGAACTGGTCATCTTAGACACAGGGAGAGGGAAGCGTAAATGGACTTGAGAACAGCACTAAAATCTTTATTGCTAGAACACAGTATCTCAGATTGCCAAAGTCCTGCATCACCTATCCAGCATAACAGAGGAACAGCATTCCTTATGATGGATGTGCTTCAGTTGTTTCCCTTATCAGACAGTGTGACCCATACTGTGTTTTTCATACTAGTCATGCTGCCTCTGAAGGTACCTTAGGACAGGGCACTGGCTGCTCCTCATCCTCTTTCCCCATCTTTTCTGGATGGGGTGTCTGAAAGGTAGCCCATGTTGGAGTTGGAGGTTCAGGTCACAGGTAGAGAAGGTGAGTTTTCAGAAAGCTGTCATGATATGGCCATATTCAAACAGAAACCACGATACAGTGATGGGGTTTTGCCCCATCTCCTTCGTTGTGTGTCACACACAGTGATCGTGCACAACTTGGTCACTGACAGGAGTAATTCATTTGCTTTCTGGGGCTGTGTTTTGCTCTTGATTTTATTTACATGTGATTCTGTTTATCTGCTGCTTTTTGTTGTCATCGTTGTTGTTGTTTTCCTTTGCTGCCCCTGAGGTTATAAGGCATTAATCCAAGACTTTGTCAAGGCTGGGAAAAGTAACTTCAAAACCTAAATGCCAGCAATCAGCAGGATCTCTGGTATTTAGCCCTAAGACTGAGTGTTCTCCTGTCTCCCTATCTCAGAGGTGCAGGGTGGGGGCAGCTCCACATCTACCCTGGAGCATGGCTTTGTGTGGCTTGTGCTGTGGGTTCTGGCCGCAGCCACGTTCCCTGCCCTACCCAGCGATGCCCTCCTGGACATCAGCCTGCTCCATGGCTTTGCCTGGAAAACTGGGCTGGGGGAAGGAAAGGAGATCCCTGGGTTATGGAGCTGTGGGATCTGTCAGAGGCTGGCCCAAAAAGGGAAGTCTCCCACAATGCACATGAGTCTTTCAGAAGAACTTGCCTGTGAGAAGGGGACTCTGCGTGCTGGAAAATGTAGTTGGCTGCCTGTAGAGGCAGGATTAAGCCTGAAATTTTGCTTTTAACTGACTAGATTAGATTTAGCTGCTGTAGACTTAAAGATTGGAGCTGGAGAACCTTGGGGTTTATGTGAAGGGGGTTGTTTTCATAACTTTGCCTTTGTGTCCCTGGGGGCTGCCTTATGAATGTGGAAAAAGCCCCTCTGCAAAGCAGACTTATAAACCTTTTTATCCCCCCGAGGTCTTTGGCACAGTCTGTTGATTTTTATTTGTGGTTTCATGCTGATTTGGATTGTTGCTTTTAATCCAGCACATTTCAGTTTGGCTTTTGTTGGCATGTTTTAAGTTGGTTGGGGTTTTTCTGTTTGTTTGTGGGGGGTTTTGGTTCTGTTTTGGTTTTTTAATGGATTTCACTCAAGTCATTTTTGGAGCGTGTGTTGTTGCACTGCAGACTTGGAAGTTAAACTTGAATCCTTAACACAAGTTTATCCAGAATCTGTCAGACATCACCTTTATAGAGAAACTGGAGGTGAGGTATGTTGTGCTCTCAAATTGGGAGAGACTCACACATGCTATTGGGACTGGGGAATGATGCTGAGCCCAAGCCCACAGCCTCAGCGTGCAGGGCTTCTAATCCAAGGGCGCGTATGTGTCTGCTTCTGTCACAGGAGCATCCCTAAAATCAGCTGCTCTTAGGTCATCCAGCACTTCACAGGGGAAAACTTGACAACTTGGAATGGGAATCAGTGTGGAAGTTATTGCTGCTGGTCCTCACACTCGGCTCAGGAACAGCACACACTGCAGTAGCACATTGTTCGGTGCTGGGCATGGGGCAGATGGGTGTTGCACCAGTAACATGACAAGTTACTAATTTACACAGAGGCAGAACAAACCCAGATCAGTGGCACCAAAAGTGCCAGCACAATACTGAAGGATTTAATTTTGTGGATATAAATACCCTCTGGAAAGGAAAATACCAACTGGATTGCAGTCTTGTGAGTGAACAGCAGAGATGTGTAAGCAGCTACAGCTTAGGGAAATAATGTCATTGTGCAGTGGGGTTTAAGGAGTTCCAAGTAGGGGAGGTTTGCTGTGGTGTGAGGGCTGTCGTGAAGATTTCTGCTGGTCCAGTGAGCAGTGATGAGGAACTGAATGCAAAAGGTCTTGCATGATAGAAGGGCAGAGGAAGATCCATCTGTGAGTTCAGTTTGGTGGCTGTGAATAACCAGCCAGGCTGAGCCTCCCTGAAAGAGGGTGAAAGAATACCTGTGCTGAGGTTGGCATGTGTGAGGGATTCTACTTGGAGTGAGCAAATCTCCTCCTGCTGGGGTTGCATAAAGACTGCAGAGGAGTTTCCTCATCCCGCAGACTTTTGTGTGGTGGTGATTCCCTGGAAGAGCCGAGACAGGTTGTGTCAGGGGGATGGCTTTGACCTGCCAGAGGGGAGACTGAGATGAGCTCTGAGGCAGAAGCTCTTCCCTGGGAGGGTGCTGAGGCGCTGGCACAGGGTGCCCAGAGAAGCTGTGGCTGCCCCATCCCTGGCAGTGTTCAAGGGCAGGTTGGACACAGGGGCTTGGAGCAACCTGCTCTAGTGGAAGGTGTCCCTGCCTGTGGCAGGGGTTGGAGCTGGAGGAGCTTTAAGGTCCCTTCAACCCAAACCATTCCATAATTCCTGGCACTGTGGTGTTAGGTTCTCTGCTGGGATCAGCTGTAGAAGAGGCAGTTTCCAAGCCCTCAGGCCTGGGGTAAGTTTTACACACTAAGTCAGCAGAGGCAGGATGGGCTTTGCAGCCAGTGCTACTTGCTGGGGAATTGCACTGTACTCCATCAGGGCTGGAAAATCTAGTGGTCTGAGGAAAGGAAAGGTAAGCATGGGAAGAAAGATAGAGAAATAAATATATAGAAGGCAGGAAGGCAACATCATCTTGTTAGTGGCGTGTCAAGGGCAGTGTAAAGGTGACATAGGATAAGTAATTTTGCTGTCAAAATTATTTAGAGATGTCATTAAACTGCTTAGGGCTGTCTCTGCTGCTTCAGGGCACAGGCACCTGGTTTTAATTTGCAGTGGTCTATGTCCACACTTGCTGGCCTTATTCAAAGGGATCGGTGCTAATTTGGAGCCTGGTGGCAAATGCCTTTAGTGGACATGGGATCTAAATGGCAGAAGTGACTATAGGATCAGAATTAACTCCCTCATAAAGTGGTTCATTTTTCTTTTCCTGAGGTTTAAAACCATCACCTGGTTGGAGTTTGCAGAGACGAGGAACTTTTCAGGTTGCTTGTTCTGGTTCAGTGATGGGACAGGAGAACGGGGAAGCATTTTCTTATTGACCTTAGATGAGCTTTCAGGTCCCTTCCAACCCAAACCATTCTGATTCTGTGAAATCAAACATCTTGAGCACCTCTGCTTTACTCTTACGCTGCTCTTGCATGAGGGTGAGTCTTCTGCATGTGCCACCTCCGCTGTTGGAGCAATGCATTTCCTTTCTTTTAGTTTTGGCTCTGTTATTTTAACAAACCAGTGAGAACGGAGAGGAAATGACACATTCCCCTGGGTCATAAATACAGTCTGATGTGGGATTTTCTTGTAACATGTCTGAGGACGAGGAGGGATGGATGGAGGGAATTCCCAACCATACAAAAAAGGATTCTTGCTCATATCTTTTACCTCTAGTCAATGTGGAACTTTCAGCTTTTACTGATTTCACTTTCTTTTGCACATGCATACACAGCCACAGGATCTGGGAATACCATCAAGCCTGAATTCGTCCTGTTCTTTGGTTACCATTATGGAAATACTCCTGCACATCAAATCTTCATTTTAAGATGTCAAGGTAGCTGCAGTCGCTATGCAAAGTTGGCTTTCTTAATCTTTCACATCTTCAGCTGGAAAGAAACTTGCAGCAGCATTTGCCAACAAGGCACATCACCTTGGTGTGATGTGTATGGATGTCAGTGCAGGCTGTCATCCCTGTGGCTGCTGCACTGTGGCATCAGAGTAGGGGCTCACACAACCAGCCTTGCTTTTTCCAGTGGGGCACTTGCCAGGAAAAGGTGTTGCTCATCTGCATGTGTGCTGCTACACATCATGCTGGAGATCATAGAATCATAGAATCACAGGGTGGTTTGGGTTAAAGGGACCTTAAAGCTCCTCCAGCTCCAACCCCTGCCACGGGCAGGGACACCTTCCACTAGAGCAGGTTGCTCCAAGCCCCTGTGTCCAACCTGGCCTTGAACACTGCCAGGGATGGGGCAGCCACAGCTTCTCTGGGCACCCTGTGCCAGCGCCTCAGCACCCTCCCAGGGAAGAGCTTCTGCCTCAGAGCTCATCTCAGTCTCCCCTCTGGCAGGTTAAAGCTGTTCCTCAGTGCAGATTGAAGGCTGCGGGTGAGTTCTGCACTGGTGCCCACTCACATAAAAAAGCCTGAGCCTTGATGTAGCCTTTTGTTTTGTCACATTCTAACATGGAAGAAACAAATCAAACCCAAAAAACTTCATAGTAAGATTTAATCAAGTCAGAGTAACAGCATCTTCTGCCTTAAGATGCAAGATGATGGGCAGTACCTGATACTTCTTGCATTGTGCTAATAGGAAGGTAGAACTTCTGAGTGGAGTCCAGAGAATGAAGAAGCAGGAAAACTTGAGAGCTTTTGGTGACAGAAGAGGCACTCAACAGCCTTTTGGTGTAGAAAACACATCTTCTGAACTATTTCTCGTGATGACACTGCAACCAAGTGGAGTGTTTGCTTGTAGCTGGTTCCCAGTTTCATGCTGGGAGGTGTGATTGTTTCAGGGAATTTAAAAAGCAGCTCCAGGATTATAAATAGATTCAGTTAACTTGGGCCTCTTAATCACCACAGCTTCTTAGTAGAACCTCTTGCTTCTGTAGGCAAGCAGGCTGCTTCACCAGACTGGCTTCCCGTCTGTGAGTGTCTTACCCTTATGAGCTTGTATTTATCACCAAGTCTCTGAGGCCTTGATAATTCAGAGTTATGAGTAGATTCCACTCCAGTGGTAGCTGCTGTTCTGCCTATCTCTACCCATCAAATTGCACAAAGTCCCTTGTAACCCCATCCTTTCTTTTTAGCTGGAGATGAATGTGATCCGTGGTACTCGGCCCTGTTGAGGCTGCTTTTGCTGGGTTGCCAGGGCAACAGGAGATGGCCCCTGCAGACAGGAAAGGGCAAGCATTCCTTCTGCTCCAGTCTGGAGCATCCGTGATTGAACGAGATTAGATGGAATTAGATAATCCTGAAATTCACAGCGATTTGATGCTAGATCTTTATTAAATAAATAAAAGTACCAGCCCTTATAGTAAAACTGAATTCTTTCAGATCAATAACTTTTCCCACCGTTCGCCACAGCTGTGATTCTTGAGATCTCTTTTTTCTGTGACATGGGGTGAACCACACAAACACATGCCTTTTTAGCTTGTTTTTTGGTCCCCAGAGGGACTATGATATCAATTCCTCTTTTATTTCCCCCTTGTGATTCACCCACTTAACCGTAAAGTACACTGACAAAGGCAGGCTCTACAACAGTGATGGTTCAGTGAGCAAGAGTTTACAGTAGTAGTGTTGCTTAAAACTTGTACCCCATTAGTGTTAAGTATTGCAGGGTTTTAGTGTCAGTTTAAATAAAAGAAGGAAAGAAAGTAAGTTGTATGTTGTGAATGGTTGGGTAGTTGTGTATGTTCAGTGCCTAAAACTGTTGGGGCCTCATCCATGCCTGGCATGTTCCTGCTCAGCTGCAATAGAATCAATTGATAATGCCGTGATCTAAAGCAAGCGTGGGTTTAAATAAGCATGGCTTTGTGAGTGCAGGATTAGACTGTGATCACCCTCAGTCTGGATTTACATCAGGTGAACTCTCTTGACTTCTTTTTCATCCTTAGGCTGCTATGGCTTGCATCAAAATGTAGCGTGCATCAGAGGACACCCAGCAGAGCATGGAAGATTCCCTGTGTTCTGGCCCTCCAGCAGTTTTGTTTCTTATCAAGCTAAATGGGTGCTCTCAGAGCAGAGGGCTGGTGGTTTGATTTATTGGGTGGTGCTGCTACTCCAAACACCACTGCTGGGGTTTTTGGAGTCGTAATGGACAGGACATGATCTCAAAGCAGTCAAGAAGCAGAATGAGAAGGGCAGCCTGCATCCTCCTTACAAGGATGCTTTTAATTCTGAATAAAAATGTAATACATTTGGTCTGGGGTTTTTAAACCCCAAGTTAACAATGTGAGTCCTTTTGGGCTTGAAATTCCTGAGCTGGTTATTCAGGGCTGGAAGTCTATGGAGCTGCACTTGTCTGCATCAGCAATGTGGATCTGGTCTTTTGAAGTCTCACCTTGCTGTGATGGATTTCCCAGAAGTAAAGTGCAGTAATTCTGTGAGGCTGGGAAGCATTTCTCTCCCCTGGTGTGTGCAGAGGGCAGGAATCATCCTTGCTTTGGGAGGATTTAGTTCTCTCCTTGATGGTTCTGCTGTTGTCTTTAAATCCTTATAGAATGTAAAAACCAGTAAGTTTAAAGGGTATTTGGGACTACATGCTCTATAAGTTGCTGAGCTTTTCCTTTAGCAGTGTGATGCTGAAATACTTCTATCTGGAGAGTAATTTTGTTGTTGTGGTGGGACTCCTAAAACCCTGGACTGCTGATCCCACCAAGCTTTAGGAACAAGAGGGAAAACTAACTTTTACCCTCATATCACAGGGAAACACATGCAGCAAACTAAGAGGGAAGGACAGAGCTTGAAAAATGTTTATGTTTGGGTACTGTATCTTAAGGCTAAGCTCTGTCTTGATCTGTACCATGTGGAATTCCACCCTCTCTAACAGAGTGACAGGACACATTGATGGGAGAGTAGTTTTGGTTGGTACATAAGGATACAGCCTGCCTGAATTCTCACCCTGCCTTCATCCAGGATTCAGGTGCACTGAGAAGATCAGTTGAGTGATGAAGTGTCAAATCCCAGTAGGGAAGCAAAGCCAGGACTACTCCAAAGTACAGAAAAAGCTGGATTCAGTACTTTACCCTGCAAGAGAAGCAAAACAAGTTTCTTGCCTGTCCTGCTCTTCACTGGCTGTGGCTGCTTTGGGAAGCAAGGCCCCAGGTATACCCGCAGTGGGTAAAGCAGAGGAGCTGTTGGTGTATCACATCCAGTGTAGCTACTGGAAGAGCAGGAACTACTGTAAGTGACCCAGTGTTCATCTTTGCTGCATGTGCCAGCTCCAAGTGGGATAATCCTGCTCTGTTGCCCAGAGATCTACCCCACATGACCCCTGTCCAGCTTTGGGAGGATCCACATTGTCAGCCAGGCAAGAATCTGGCTTCCTAACTTCAGTAGTGATATAGTAAAGACCACACATGAGTTCACTGCAGAATAAAGGCTAGGTATCAGTTGCTTCAGTGGTTTCCCATGTTTGGAGCCCAGCCTCCACCTGGGGAGGTCTTTTGGCACTGACAGGGAAAACCAATTGGAAACATACACAGTGCAGAATTCTTTGTGGTGGGGATTGCGCTCCAGCTTGAAGTGCTGGGATGTTTTAAGTTGTATTCCAGAGAAGTTGCCCTTCATTTTTTTGGATCTCTTCACTGTCATTTCGCTGATTCTTCTCCTGAAGGCTTGTTTTCTCTCTGGATGGAGCTGGCTGACACCAAAGAGCTCAATGAACGTGGGTACTTGGGGCTCTTGTGTGGACTGGCACTGGGGTTCATATCAGATGGCTGCTCACCATGTGCTTCAGTGGCAAAGCACAGGGCGTTTGGAGGGAAGGATTTTGCTTTGGGTGGTTGCTATTTATTACCCCTGAATATCCCACCCAATATAAGACATCAGGTTTTGAGACGTCAGTTGGCAGCGTGTTCCTACGGACAGAGGCATCTAGAGCCAAAGCATAACTATGCAAACTCAGTGTTCCATTAAGAAAACCTGATCTGTAACTTCAGAATCAAACCCATAGCCTGCACTTCTGGATAATCATCCTGCATGGTTATCCTGAATAATGCTCTGGCTCTGCTCCCTTATGGAGTGGAGCAGTGAATACTCGGCGCTGGCAGGCTGGTGTCTGGGCCTCTCCCTTTTCCCTGCTGAGGATATCCCACATAGCTTTCTCCAGACTTTGTTCTCAAATGCAGCTTCTTATCCTGGGATGTTTTAACTTGGCCTACCCAGAAACGTGCTTTCTCAGGGCCCATGTGCCTTGTACTCCCTTTCCTATCAGGAATCTGTGCAGTGTTTGCTACCCTCGCATGACCTTGAGATGTAGGCACTCCATAATCTTCCTGCTCTGGTACTACTATGGCATTTATGTCCATATTGTTGATATGGCAGGGGCATTGCCCATGATAAACCTCTTCACCCAATTCCCAGCCTGACCCTTGGGTGCTTTTCAATCACTTTTTCCTGAGATAATACTCCCTGCCTTTAAAATGCCAACTTCCCCACTAGCCCACACTGTGTTGGGATTTCATTACTTGTCATTAACTCTCATGTTCCCTGTGTTACCCATCAGCGATGACTCTCTGCTTTCTTCCAGATCATCAATAAAAATATTAGAATTAGTTACATGCTCATATTCTGAGGTCTTTTAATCACCTTTTAATCCATTTAGTTTGTGCCTTGTCAACTTGTCCTGCTCCAGTTTCTCATTCATAAAGTTGTGTGCTGTAAGATCAAATAACTTGCAGAAATCTGAGCACATCTCACTGGCACTATTGTCTCAGCAGAAAAAGATATATTAGTTTAACATCTTTTCCATTAACAAGCTTTAATTTGCATAAATTATATCACCCTCCTTTAATTTATTATTACTTGTCTAGTTTCCTCTATTTCATTATTTCTCCTGGGGGTTATAAAATTACTTGGATTATTCTGCTTATGCTTACACTTTCTGAAACACAGGCACAGTGCTGTGCTTTCCCATTTACCTTGGATTTCCTCATTGTTCTGAGCCTCATTAAAAATCTAAGCATCTAAAGAACTTCTCTGCTCACTGTTCTGCAACTCTTTGAGAGCAAGTTACCCAAATCTGCTGAGTTAAACCTATCTAACTTCAGAAGTTTCTGTTTGGAAACCTCCTCATTCACTGCTGGAATGAGAAGTATTCCATTTTCATACCAAGTTGGAGCAAGGCTTTTCCTCCCATTGTAGACACCAAGTATTTACTGGACATTCTTCATATGGCACAGGGTGCCCAGAGAAGCTGTGGCTGCCCCATCCCTGGCAGTGCTCAAGGCCAGGTTGGACACAGGGGCTTGGAGCAACCTGCTCTAGTGGAAGGTGTCCCTGCCCATGGCAGGGGTTGGAGCTGGAGGAGCTTTAAGGTCCCTTCCAATCAAACCAGGCTGGGATTCCGTGAATCCCATGTAGTAATGGACTGAAACCATTGTTACCTCCTGTCCTTGTAAGCCAGTGTTTACAAACCAGTTGGGAGTTCTCCACTGAATAAAGGGGTTGTTAAAATTACATGTGCAATTACTGAAGATTAAATCTTCCTCAGGGGTGGGGAAGGACAGGCCCTCACCACTACAAAGGCCCTTCACCGCGTGTTATGCTGATGGAATGTCCAACTGTCTTCAAGTCTGTTATTCCTTAGTACTTGCTTTATGTCTCCAGTGGGATTTCTGCCTTTTGGCCTGTTTGTGTTCAGTGCTGGTTTGATGGGAGCCTGGCGTGCGGATCAGCTGGTGGTGCATTAGGCCTCTGTGAGGAGCCTGATGCTTTCTCTTCATCTTCTCACTGTGGTGTGTGCTGCTTGCCAGACTGAGTGCTTACAGCTTGTGGGTTCAGGTAATGAATAGATGTGTTGGGCTTCAAAGAAACAACCTCTGTGGCTTTCATATGAAAGCCAAGGCTTTTCCCCCCACTAGATGCTATTCCAGCTTATACTCCTTGTGTGGCTGCTTTTGTTTTCTCCTGATCTTTCAGTCAGGTCTCCCTGTCTGGCTGTCAGGATATGAAGCAAGGTGATATTTGAGTTCTCTAAAGAAGTGATCATGGTGTGTTCTGTCAAAGCTTGCAACTCCTTAAACAATCAGATCTACCTTCCTTCCTCATTTGCTTTAAATGATCTTGGAAAGGTGTGAGGACAGGGTTATATGTGCAGCAGCAGAGGTGGGCATGTGATATATCTGGACCTCACAACTTCACTGCTTGCTTAAATAACTATCAGGAAATACCCTGTCCTCCACCTCCCTCTTCACAAGACTTGCTTTTGTCTGTACAGAGAAACATCCCTGACACTGGCTTGCATGAAGATGCTGTGCTGTTAGCCTTGGCTGGCATGAAACATCTTGATATCCCACGAGCTGTGAAACTTGACATATGCTAAGGCAGTAACACAGGAAGAGAATCTCTCCTCAAAGCAACCCTGGAATGTTCTGACAGTATTTAATCTGTCAGGGTCTACTATGCCATTCACACTGATCCCAGTAGGCCAATGAGTTGGAATCAATAATATCCTTGATCAGCAAATAATTCCACCTTGATCAGAGAATCCTGGTAATTAGAGCTAAAAAAGAAGTGGGACATCGCTCCGGCTGCTCCACAGAGTACATGAAACGTGCTGGCATTTAGGTGGGTGTTTCTTGGGGCTTTTTGGCTGCTCTCGTAATATCATGTCACCTAAGCTGTGCTTTTGGAGAAGGGCTGGTTTATTACTGTCACCAGAAAGGGACCGATACGAGGTGCTGCATTATTTTCCTTCAGTATAAAACTCCCTGTTTGAAGAATGGCAGAGATGAGGGAGAAATGGGGCATGAGGAAAGGAAATAACCGCGTGTAATCATCCAGGAGAGCCGGAAATGGAACTCAGCCCCTTTTAGGGGGCTCCATTCCCTTTTTGTAGATGCCCTGTTTACCCTCAGACATCTCCTCTGCTTCCCTGAGCAAAGGCATCATTCCTGGGGAGCAGAAGGGATGCTCAGTCTCCACGGCTTACCTGTCACCTAAGGCTGACCAAAGAGAGAGGTCCTGCTGTGGCAGCACTTCCAGTGTAATTCCAAAGGGCATGAATCAAGATTAAGCCACCAACTAGACACCTACCTGGGAGTTACCCTGTCAGGGGTAACCAGCCTGGGTTTGGCTGTAGACACTGAGGAAGACATAAGTGGCTTCCCCTTGTCTTGTTTTATGGATTACCCTCATATCTCCTGGAGTTTGGAATTTGCAGAATTGGAGCACCTTGTTTGGAATGAAATTGCATCCGTGGGATTTAGCAGAGCAGCACTTGAAGGAGAAGGTGGCAAAGAAAGATACTTTCTTCTATACAGTTCTGCCATGGTAGTTGAGGGTATTTTTGTTCTGTGGCATAAACTAGAGCAGCTTAGGCCTGGCTGAAGGTTTAAATGGCTTCTAAGTGAGTGGACTGGAGTGAAGAATGCCCTGGAAGAGCCAGTCATCACCATGCCAAGCACACACGTGTGGTGTGTTACGTACCCGTCGTGTCAGGTGAGGGTAGGTAGATTCATCTGCACAAAGCCACCAATAGTTTCTCATTACAGACCTCAGCAAATGAGGAAATAAAGCTTGGTTTTCAGTTCTTTGTGCCTGTGTGAACCCATCAAACATGAATATGGCTGCTTGCCTACGAGCAGATTAGGGTTTTATTGCTTTTGCCACCTCTGCGATGCTATAAGGCCCGGCTGTACTATATATAGCACAATAAATCTGGTTTATATCAGTGTGAACTTTGAGAGATTTTATTAATATCACGCTCTTGATTTGAATATTTAAATATGCATGGCACATACAGAACTACTATTTAGCTTATGCTTGTTTTAGTTAATTCTTTTGGATTTATAGAACACCCGTCATTTGCTTGTAAGTGCTGTGCAATTAATTAGAAATACGGTCAGAAATTCCAGCCTGCCTTTCTGGCCCATCTAGATTATCCCTCTCTCTGGAATTCATGGCTTATCCATGTGGGCTAGTCATTCCAGATGGAAAATTGGGTGAGAATAAACCTTGAGCCTCAGTTAAAACTGTATCATGCCTCTAAGTGAAGCCTTCCTGAGTGCAGACAGTTGTACTGAAGGTTGTCAGGGAAGGAGGGGGAAAGGTGAGCAATCAACCTTGGAAGCAGAAAGACCTGAAGGAAATGGGATGGATTTTCAGCAACTCACACAGCCCAAACCTTTGCTTCCAGAGTTCTCCCTGTTTGTGAGCTGCTGGAGTGGCACTTCTCACAGGGAGCCCTAAAGAGACCTTTCCTTCCTCCTGCTGTGTACTAAAAGCCATAAAGGGGAGGGTGTGGGAGTTAATGCTGCGTTAACTCCCACCGGGATACCCACGGGCTCTGGAAGGGAATGTGCATTAGCCTGTCTCCGGCTTTCCCTGCTTTCAGCCTTACTCTCAGCACTAAGAAACAGGCACTTTCAAGGCAGGGACAGCTTGATGCAGACGATGAGTTGGCTCCTGGTTTCTCCTGCCCTCTCTGCCATCCCCGCTGCCCTCAGACCTTGGTCATCAGTAGATTATAGAAACAACATGATGCTGGTTATTGCTTTTTGTCACATCTGGCCCACACATCCCATGGGAATTTGCAGCCCTTCGCTTATGCAAAAAATCCAGTTCTTAGAGGTGGGAGCCAAAAAGCCCAGTGAGAGCATGTCCCCAGCTTGGATGAAGAACTCTTGACCAGAGCAGCCTACAATGTATTTGAGGTAGTTCTCTTGCCTTGTCACCGCTGAATTACCTCTCAGGAGGCTGCAGAGAGCTGCTGCAGTGCACTGTGAGCTCCCTTCCTGTTCACTAAAGGTCAAGTGTAGCCCCTTTGTGTGGCATGAGGTGACATGGCTGTTCTGAGTAATTAGGTTAAAAATATGTGTGTGTCTCTTTGTGGTACCAGAAACGCTGACTAAAATCTAGAAGGGAATAACGAAGCAGTTGCAAATGTGCTTCAGAAGAAATGGTTTCACACTATGAAATACCCACTGTTGCAATAAAATTAGCAAGAAGGGAAAATGCCAAAGAAATAGGAGGTGGAGAAGCTGTCAAATACTTTTACAAGTGCTGGGTTTAGTTCAGCAGCAGAGATCTTGGGGTCAGGTTTGTTCCTCTCTTCTCTTTAGCCAGCACCTAGCACCATGGAGCTGGGTTTGGGGACTCCTGGCTGTTGTTGCAGCCAAAGAATACCTAATAATGATCTAGAGAGGAGTATGTGCTGCAGCAGTAAAGATACCTCTCTCTGTATATTGGTGACTGGGGGGGAAAGGATGATGTGTACCTGTGTAAAAGGGGATGGAAAAAGCCCATGTCTGGCAACACTGAAGGAAGAAACCAGTGGATGAGCAAGTGGGCAAGAGAGGTGGGATCAATTTATAGGAGACTGGGAGGCATCTTCTAAACTAATGAGGCATTTGAGTTTCAGCCAGCATTAGACAGAGAGCAGTTGTGTTTGAATGGACAAGATCAGCTGGGGATGAGCAGGAAGACACAGAGTTCAGATCCTGGAGAATCCAAGGATGTGTAGCAAGCAGGAGGAGCTCTTCTGCCTCATGGTCATGTTTCCCTGCTACCTGTATGCTGTGACAGAAGGACAGCAGCCCACTGGCCAGGACAGAGCAGTTGTAACACTTTTTGGTGGTGTTGTGCTTTGCTTCCTTGCAGAGAAGACAGAGCATAACTTCATCTTCTGTGCTCCAAGTGCAGTTTGGCAGGTGAGGGAACGTAGGAATACAAACCAGACAGTGACTCAGAGGAGGAGATAACAGGAGAGAAGCAGCAGCTCAGGAGCTCATGGTACATGTTCCTGGTTTAAAAAGCATATTCACTGCAGCACCAGTGGTGCCAGCACAACAGATCTGCCTGAAAATAGGGGGTTTTGAGCAGTGGTATCCCTCCTCCAAGGGAGGTGGAGCTCTTTTAATCTCCTTATCCCTTTCCCAGCTGAACTCCTGGGCTCAGTAAATAACACCTCAGGAGGCTGCAGGAATCAGCCAACAATGAGTAGCCTCCAAAGGGGTCAGAATTGCACCTTTGCAGTCTTTGCTAAGGAATCCACAGTCATTATTCATTGAAGTTGTATTTTTAATAGTATCCTTGCCTTTCTTTCACCCTCCTAGCTTTCAGTGTGATTCCAGAGGGGATTTTTCTAGGGTTCAGCTGGCACCCAGTGTCTAAACAAACCAGACTCTGCCTCTTGGAGTGCCTGGTACTGCTTTCCTCTTACCATTCCCTGTTTGGGAACAGCTCACCTGCCTGAATGCAGAGCAGAGGGAGATTGAGCTGAGCCTTTTGAAATGGCTGCAGGGATTTGTCCACCTGATCCCTATTTATTTTAATAGGGCATTTAGTTCTCCAAAGCTGCCTCTCAGACCTGATCCTGTGTCTCCAGAACCAAGGGGTGTAAGATTTTGACCCTCATTTGGTTAAGTCTTATTTTGGCTGTTCCTTGTGTCCTTAAGAATTGTATCCATAAGAATTGCATCCTTGTATCCGTAAGAATTGGGGGTTTGGTTTGGTTTTGCCTCTGCAGAGGCTACATTATGGAGTTCCAGTGAGGATGTACTTTGGCATTTGTATTCTGCTTTTGTTTTGAGGTGGAGTGAGGGAAATCCAGGGAAATTGTTTAAATCCATCTGAAGGATGGATTTAAACATAGGGGCTTTCCTTGGCAAGAGTGGTGTTGAGCTGTGTTTGCATTAGGAATCCCAGTACCAGTAGGCAGACTGCAACTGGGCCCTGTATCCTTGCTTGTTTTCTTCTTCAGTGGTGGACTTGGCAGTCCTGGGATGCTCTTAAAGGTCTTCTCCAACCTCTTTGATTCTATGACTCTCTGATTCTTTGCACGCAGCTGAAAGCACAGGGAGCACTGCAGGGTGCAGGGGACATGGTTTCCAGTTGGCTTTAGGAATTGCTGGGAGAGGGGCACTGAGGAGAAGGTGGAGGGGAGCACGACTGGATGCTTGATACACCTCTGTAGTAAGTACAGCAGGGCCAGCTAATGCCATTGCACCCTGAGTGGTGCCATGGTGGGACATCTGCAGTACCATTGTAGGTATCTCATGGAGCTGGCATGTAAAGACATCCGAGTCCTTGAGCTTGCTGTGTGCTTCCTGCTCTGTACTGTCACAGCCCAGACCACTGTTTCTTTGGTCTGTTGTCCTACATGGTGCATGGACTCCAAGAGTCTCTGGGAATTAACCAGGGAAAACAAGCCTGTTATCAGGAAGTTTAAGTTCAGCCTGCAAGGGTCCAGTCCTTCACTGGAAGTAGTTAAGATGCAGCAAATGGAAGAAATTGAAAACCAGTGGGTAAACTTCCCAGGTCTTTACATGACAGAAGCTACTCTCAGGGGCAAGGTCCACACAGGCAGGTGTCCTGGAGCAAGATATGGTCCTTACCTTTGTCTTGTTCTTCAGCCTAGAAAGGAATTGACCCTGTCGGCTTCTGGAGGTGCACAGACAGCAAAAGTCAGGTCTGCTTTCAGGATTTAAATGGCTCTGAACTTGGGTAGGACAAGAGAGGGAGAAGAGAATCCCCTCATTCCTCACCCCTCCCTGGGAAATGGGGAAGGTGCTGGCTCTTAGCTGCTCCCTTCCCATGCCTCCAGGACATAGGGGAACACAGGTGTGCCTGTAGAGATGTGTGAAGACATGTGCATGCTAATGGCTCCTAAATATAGCAGCTGCTCCATGCTCCTGTTAACCTGTCAAATGACTGCTGGCTCTCCTAGGCTGTGTCAAATCCTGGATATTACTCACCTCCGTGACTAATTCCCTATGGAGGGCCCCTGAAGAGGTTTAGAAAACAAGTCCTCTTGCTCTGGGGCACAGAACATAATGTCTCTTCTGCTGGATTTGGCTAATGAGAGGAGAAACTGCTGTCAATAGACTCACCCTGCGCTGCAGACAGGGAGTCCTCAAGCAGGTTTTCTCCATAGCAGCCTGGTGCCCTTGGGAGGAGGTGGATGCACCGTGTCTGCAGGAGAGCCCAAAGCTGTTAATTGGACCTGGTGGTTTGTGCAGGAGGAAGATGTGATGGGAACAAGCCTTGGGTGGGATTTCACTTTCACAGGCTTCTCCAGCACAGCTGCTCTCCGGGTAGGACAGAGCTGCTTAGCAGCGCACAAGAGGATCATGCGACCGCAGAGGAGTCTGTGTCTGCTGGAACTGCAGGGGGGGAATTAGGATTGGCAGAGTGTAATTGGTAAAGCTTGTGTTTGGCTGGGATTTTGACTTGAACAGGCCCAGAAAATCACCAAGTAAATAAGAAGGCAGGACCTTAAGTTTGCTCTCCAGCACCTCCGACGGCCAAGTGTACCCAAGCGCCTTGATTCAAGAAGGAAGAGTGCCACCTATTGAGTCCCAGATCTCCCCTCCTTCAGCAGGCTACAACAATATCCCATCCAGGTACTTTCCAAGCATCATTCACATGGTGGAAAGGAGCCACAGCCTGGGGTGGTAAACTCATGCAAAGGAAAGCAAGGAGGATGCACTGCAAACTGTGTGAAATCACACAGATGTGCTGTGTTTTGAAGCAGTGAATGTCAGCTGCAGAAGTTGCTATCAGGAAGCTTCCAACTATAGACCCTTTCCTGGAGCAAGTTCTGAAGAAAACCTACAAGGCTTACAAATAGTTATGGGCAGGTTATGTTACAGTGTGGCTTTATGTACATTAGGTTGTTTGGTTTTGGTGGCTTTGGGTGAGAGAAACTAGTAGGCTTGCTTCAGAGGAGGTGTTGGATGTGTGCGCAGGTTGGTTGCTTGAAGTCTGTGTCCATGGTTGAGGCATTGCTGGAAGCCACCTAAGACCACGCTGCCTCTGTCAGCAGCTTGGCACAGACTTTGTTGCCCACCCCAGGGAAACACTTAAACCCCAAAGAGGGGAGATACCAGTTTCCAGACAAAATGTTTCACCTTTAAAAACATACACCCCACCCCCCAATTTTTACTGCACTTAATTTTTGTTCTGGTTTCCCTCCCGTGGGAGATGAAGGGTTTTTTCACCTGCTCAGAAAACTCTTCCCTTTGGTATTTCTTTTCTTTTTTTTCCTTCCAGCTTCTTGGGGTTTTTTATCCTTTTGATTAATTATTTACCTCTCTTGGGTTTTGTTTTGTTTTTTTCTTTTATATTCTCTTTGTGTTTATGTTCACAACATACAACTCCCAACACTCCCTACTTCCAGAGAAGTACTCATCAGAAAGGCACTGTTTGTTGGTCATTTGTTTCCCAGTGTTATATTTGTATATACAGATGGATTGTAAATCATCCAGTATCATCTTGGCTTGCTCCTGATGTTCTGAGCCAACTGGTTGCATATTTGTGTGAGTAGTTCTGGTTAATCCTGTGGTCGTGTTGGTCCCCAGAGTCTAAGTGGGACCCATGGTTGTAGGTGCTGCACAGCCACAGTGAATGATGAGCAGTGCATGCAGAACACATGGAGGGTGAACATACAGGCATAGTGTGTTACACACAGTTCTCTATGGACTGAAGCAGTAGTATCAGATGTACTCAGAGATCTCGGGTAGGTTTCTTTTTGAGGGGTGCACTGGTTGCTAGTGGTGAGAGCACCATATGGAGACAGGACCGTGCTGTTCCAGTGTTGGATCCTCTACCATCCTTCCCTGTTGGGGTGGACTTTCAGGTGTATTCTGGTGATGCCACATAGCAATTACTGTGAAGCCCATAAAAATGCATCATGAAACATCTTTATGAATGGCTTGAACCTGCCAGAGGGGAGACTGAGATGAGCTCTGAGGCAGAAGCTCTTCCCTGGGAGGGTGCTGAGGCGCTGGCACAGGGTGCCCAGAGAAGCTGTGGCTGCCCCATCCCTGGCAGTGTTTAAGGCCAGGTTGGACACAGGGGCTTGGAGCAACCTGCTCTAGTGGAAGGTGTCCCTGCCCGTGATAGGGGGCTGGAACTGGAGGAGCTTTAAGGCCCCATCAACCCAAACCGTTCTGTTGATTCTATCATCTGCACACTGTGTTGTGGTAGATGCATTCTTGCCTTGACTAGCTTATGTGAAGCATGACTGTCATGCTCAGTCGTGCCATGCCTCTTTCTGGTGCTGTCAGCCACAGACCGAGGACTTACCAGTCCTTAGCAGTGCCAAGAAGAAGGGATAGATACCCCTGAGTCAAAGAAGCTAAGCGGGAACTTGGCATGCTTTTAGCCTCATGCCTGATACTCTCAGACTCTCTTTCCTTTCATTAATTCCACTGTGCTGCAGCTGAAGAGCACGTATTAAAACTCTTAAGGAGGCACGTCTAGTAGTTGTTCAAAATCAGTTAATTTTTTATTGGATTTGAAGCCAGACTTCATGGGCCAAACCCACCCCTAGAGAACTGGGATGGGGAATTGCACAGTCGGGACTGACTCTGGATAATTGACTTTCTCTTCTGTGTCCACCCTCCCTCTCACATTCACCTAAGAACCCTCCTTATCATCACTTCTCTGCACTGCTGATGCTGAGAGGCCTTTGTCCCCAGCAGCCTCAGCCATCGAGATGTATTAAATTAAACATAGACACACATCACAGCCCCGAGGCCATTAGCCGCCCCCCCCCCCCCGCATGCAAATAATCTGTTGTGCTCTAAGTAGAATAACTTATGTTTGGACCCTGGTTCTTGCCCAATTCATTTCCACACCTGCGGGAGTGACCTTCAAAACTTGCTTCAGGCTCTGCCTCCAAAGTCATTTTCTCATTAGTGGCAATGAAATGTGTTGTGGAGCTATTGCTGTGGCTCTGCATCTCTGGGGAGGTGAGTGCAGAGCAACGCTCCAGTCCCTGCCCTCAAATCATGCTCCTGCGTGGTTTGCTTCCCTGAGTCCTCTTCCCTTTGCCTCCACAATCATGTAATTAAGGTTAAAGAAGGTCCTTGCAGTGTGTTCCCCGAAGGTTGCAATGAGCAGGGGCTGCTGTTAAGATGCTTTGGGGATGGGGATGTGCTGGTGGACGGGGAGTGCACTGCGTGGCTCATAGGATGTGCTCTGCCCTCTGTCCCCCCTCATCTGCTTTTGCTTGGCTGGTGCCAGGATTGAATCTCTCTTAAAACAATAGAGTTTATCCCCATAGTAAACATGTTGCAGAATTGCTTGGTCTGGTACCAGGAAAAACCCCTAAACCCTCCTGTTGTGCTTCGAGTCCTTGTCATCCATCAAGCAGGGGTCACAGTAACTGCAGATCATATGCTCGGGTCTCCAAAACTGCAGGAAATCAGTCTTTGTTACATGGAAAATAAAGCAGTCTATGGGGAAAATAACCATAAATGTTCATTATTTGTACAGGAAAATCAATTTGTAGGCCAATTGACCAAATAAAGTAATACAATTTGCTGGGAAATCCCCCAGGTGTGGCAGGCAAATCATGAAGTGGAAATGGAAGCGGCAGTTTCCATGGATAGTCTGTGGTGGTTTGGGGGTGGGAGGGATGTGGGAAGGGAGACAGCTTCAGAAAATGAATTGAAGGGCAGAAAAGGGGTGCTTTTGCCAGCTGAAGGGGACTAGTGAAAGGAGGAGAAGGGGAGATGGTGACAGACACACAGCTGATCTCAGTTCTCCCTCATTTTGTCATCTACAGAGCAAGTGATTTCCATGGAGTGGAATAAAATCAGATCATCACCCCAGAATGAGTCTAAGGGGGTTCTGTGGGTCTCATGTCAGTGGTAAATGCTCTTTGCAGCATTAGCGCAGAGCTGATTGTTTCCAGACAATGACTCCCAAGTCCAGTGATGGGTTCTCTGCGCCTGGACAGCTTTGTCACAGGTACATGTTACACTGGTCAGGGTGGAAAAGCTAAGGACGAAGTTGTCAGTCTCTTCCAGTTATGAACCAGATCCGTTGTGCTTCCTGAAGTGGAGGCTGTGTGGCTGTCCACGTATGAAGGCACTAAAACTGGGAGGGGGAGAGGAGGACATCATCTTCACATGCTCTTTACTTGGAAGGGTGCATTTGTGACCACAGCACTAGAAGGCAGTGCTGAGGTATTGTAGTCCAGTTCCTGTGGCAGTTGGAAAGAGGGCACAGAACTGCTTTTCCACACTGGCTGTGAATATGTTGTCCTTTTGGTTTTGGAAGCACAATGGGCCACTCCTGGCTCTGCGGTGGCCTCTCTCTGTGTTCACTTAGATCATCAGCTTCCATATCTTCAGCACACTTTGCACCATTGTGGAATGGACCTGCTGCTCCTCACCGGCCTCCCGGCTCTGTTAAAAGCCCTTAAATAACCAAAGCTTATGAACCAGGTTGTGCTTTCCAAATGAGAAGTACTGCACAGAGGCAGCATCGCTGTAGCAGATGACAGGCTTCTTGGCTCAGCTTTCACTTGCTTTTGGCTCTGTGTGCCAGGGAAGGGGCTCCAGGGAGGCTGGGGCTTCGTTCTGGTGCATGCAGCAGCTGTCAGAGCTTCTCGTTTGTAAAGAAGGGTCCTTCCAAAGGCTGGAGTGGTGCTGCAGAGTATGTTCTCTGTAGACAAACCCTGCCAGTCAGCCCCGGCTGTGCAGCACAGAATCAGAGCGGTTTGGGTTGGAAGGGACCTTAAAGCTCCTCCAGCCCCAACCCCTGCCCCGGGCAGGGACACCTTCCACTGGAGCAGGTTGCTCCAAGCCCCTGTGTCCAACCTGGCCTTGAGCACTGCCAGGGATGGGGCAGCCACAGCTTCTCTGGGCACCCTGTGCCAGCGCCTCAGCACCCTCCCAGGGGAGAGCTTCTGCCTCAGAGCTCATCTCAATCTCCCCTCTGGCAGGTTAAAGCCCCATCCAATCATGAGGATTGTCAGGATTAGACCTAGAGAGCCTTCTGGGGCACAGTTATTCCCAGAATCCGTTGTCCCCCTCGCTACAGCTCTTAGATCTATGCTGAACTGCCTCCTCAACTTGCCTCTGGTCATTGCCAGCACTTGTAAACCACTTACTTTCCATAGACCCTGCTGAGCACAGTTCCTAAAACCTGGAATAGTCTTTGTGGTCTGAACTGCCTTAATTTTTGCCTGACCATTGCTGTCTGTCCCCTTCTGCTCCTTCTAGGCCATCCCTCCTGTGCTGGAAGAGTTTCCAGTGTAACATGGGTATCACTGGAAAGAGCTGATGGATCACAAAGTTACTGTGGTTACTGTTAGTGGTCAGGTGAAAGGGCTGGGCTGCAGCTAAGGGGGGAGGCAGGAAAACAGATGCAGCAGAAGGCTGCTGGCTCTTGTTTTATTCATCTGCTCATTACTGAACAGGAGCAGGAGGTGAGGTGAGGACCTGGACAGCTTCTGCCCCTGACCCCAGGTTCAATGGGGAAGCTGGTAAGTGCCAGGGCAGCAGAACTCTGCCTGTACTGGCTTTGCTACCAAAGCACTTGGCCTGGTAGCACATTGGCCTAGAACGTCTAATGAAGGCCCAGGGGAGAGAGGAGGATTAGCTTGGAAGGCAGCTTGACCCTTTCTTAGGTGTTTACAGTCATCGCAGCTGAAAGTAGATGCACACTCTGGCAGTTACCCTCCAGGGGGATGTGTGGGCTCTGTTGCTGTGTAATTTCCCTAATCAAAGCCATTTGACCAGGTTTATTATTTGAAAAAGTAGAAGGAAAAGTATTCCAGGCTCTCAGAACCTCCCCCTTCCCTTTTCCCTACCTTTAGTATCAATAAAAAGAGAGCGAAAACGCTGTCTGGACTTGAGGATTTCCTCCACATATGGAAAAGATTTAGCATTCTTCAGCTCCCAGCATTGGCAGCACACAAACCTCCCCTCCTGCCTCGCCCCAGCATTCCCGCTCTGCTCCCTGTATTTCCCAGCTCTACGTATGCATGTGCTGCATAAAATCCAGTGGAAATTAGTGTTGAATCACAGGCACGTGGATCCTCCTGCAAACAGCTTTGATCAGTGTGCAAACTCTCTGGGCGTTTGCATCTCTGTGCTTTGTTTTCTTGGATGCTGAAGTGGTGTCCGTAGGGACTGCACCTGCTCATCTTCTTGGGTCACTTCCCACCGGGATCAGCTATCCAGAGCTTGGCTGTCGGTTCACGTGGACTGGCAAAAGCTTTGCTTTCATGTGCATTTCTCTTTTTACATGGAGCTTTTTGCCTTGCAGCTCTCCTCGCAGAGGCCTTTCCATTGCTGGGATCAATTAAATGCTCACCAGGGACTCTCTGTGTGAGGAATCTTTCCTTTTCTGGCTGGCTTTGAATGTCACACCAGGGCGTTCAGCTCTTCTGACCTTGCTGCAGTAGCTCCCAGGGCAGGAAACCTTTCCCAACCCTCCCTTCCTGTCTCTCCGCCCGTCATTCCATCTGCAAGGCTCTCCCAGGGCTCTTACGCAACTGTTGGGCTTTTGGTGTTCTTGGCTGGGAGAACACGACTCCAGGGGAGAGCTATGAGGGGGGTTGGATGGGTGGGGGGAGACAGATTTCCTTCTGTAGCTCCATTGACCTTGCTTAGCCACACAGAGGGGAATTTCTCCCCCTCTTCTCTGGAAGGAAGAAACATCACCACTGTTTCTTCTCCATCTTTCTGATGGTCCTTTGCTTTCATGATGAGGCTTCCAGGTTTCTCCACTGAGGTGACCCACCACTGTGCCCAGGTTGTGGGGTTTTATACATGCAGTTGCATCTCTAGGCGTGGGTAACGGGTAACATTCATTAGCATGTTGGTCCCCATCTGATTTTTCCTGGGAAAAGGAAATTTGCTTGTCTCTGATTTGGGAAAATAAAGCCACCCCCCACCCAGCCAATGCTTCAAGAGGCAATGGAAGCAATTAATGGTGTCAGAAGACCCAGGGAGGGTGTGATGGTGAGTGACTGCGGGCTGGGCTGACGCAGGCACGCCTGGCTGGAGAGCTGGACGTGCCTGGGGAATAGAGGGTTATTGACTCCATCTCCAGCTGTGTTTCGTTAGCTGGAATCATAACCCACAATATTAATCTCTAAGAATGTATAAAGGGAGCCCTAATACACGAGGCAGCTCTGCAGTGCCCTCAACACTCACCCTTGCAAAGGCCTTGGGAGTTGTAGAAACGTTTTACTTTCTAGTGACACTCGTTAGAGAGAGGAGAAGTGATATTCTGTCCAAGGGGTGGGGAAATCCTTGTGTTACAAAAGGGAGGTGCAAGCTCTGAAGAGGTTTCCCCAGAGCTGAGTCAGTGTTTGTCCTGACAGCAAACATCTTTGCCTCCTCTCAGGCATGGAGGAGGCGGTGGAGGGTTCATGCAGGGTAGGGGAGAGCACCCATGTGATAACTGCAGCAGGGTTTTGGCTGGATTTCACCCACAGATGTATTGTGGAGAACAGGTCCTCAGTGAGGATCCATCCTCCGTTCCCCCTGCTCTCAAGGGTGGAATCTGTTCCTTATACCACCTTCTGCCTGTACTCCCTGGGCCAGGGAGCTGGCAGGCAGCCTGGCTCTGCTGGGCTGAGCTATGGGATGCATTTAGTGCTCCTTGTACTTCATCTGGGGGTGCTGCTCCTGCGCTAGCAGCTGTTGACTCTGCAGCTATGGAAAGTGCTCCTTGTGACCCGCTGGCCAAAACAGGCCTACCAGTGTAAGGAAGCCAGCTGGCAAAGCCCACCTTCCCCCTTCCCTTCGTGTGTGTAGAAATGGGACTATTTAACAGGGGGAGCCAGAGTCCCAAGGTGCCTGATGCTCTGCAGAAGGTGACTTCCTCATCGAGTTGTTCTCCCAAGCATCGGGCATCCCAGTGAACATCAGCAAGTCACGAGGCAGTTTGCTTTGGAAAATACTCAAATCTTCCTTTATAGGACTCATGGTTCAATCCCTGGCAGTGCTCAAGGCCAGCTTGGACACAGGGGCTTGGAGCAACCTGCTCTAGTGGAAGGTGTCCCTGCCCATGGTGGGTGCTTGGAGCTGAAAGAGCTTTAAAGTCCCTTCCAACCCAAACCAGTCTGGGATCCTGTGAGATCACTCTAATGACCCTGTCACACAAATAAAAGCTTTTTGAATGTGAGATTATGAGGCTTACATCAAATATCTATAAATCTTAAATGTACCTCCCATTACACAGTGAAGCCACTGCAACTCTCTGGTGTATTCTTGCACATACCACTGCTTTAAGTACACCGCATGCCAAGTGATGGTTGATGACCCTGAATCTGACTGTTGGTATCTCAACATACTGCTCAGCTCTGTAGGTTCTTGCCTCTCCTGAAAGCTGCATGTGCAAGTGGGAAAGGGCTTCAGCAAAAGCCAAAGTCACAGGGATGAGTCTGTGCATGGAGAGTGCTTCTCACAAATGAGTGTGTTTTCTTTGCAGCTTGGACCAGTGCCCTTTCAAGTCAATGGAAAGACAATTGATTGTAGCAGGTTCTGGCCCAGGCTTCTGGCTACCTTTGTGCTTAATTTAAAAGTAATGTGTATCTACTGTGAATGCCTCTAAACAGATTAAGCAAGTGCAATTGATTCAAAACTGACTGTAGATGAACATAAAAGGCAAAATTGATTAGCTCAGTCTATTCTAATTTTCTGGGGATGGGGAAAACGTCAGAAATAAATAAATAAAATGCCCCAAACCTAATGGCACAAATACAAAATAAACACAACTTAAAAAGGCATCGCCAGTGCTGGAATGCAGGTGTTTGCAGGGACACTGGTCAGAACAAAAGCAGTACAGGTCATCTGTGACCAGAGATTGCTGCCGGTGCACAGTGTCTGTTCCACTCATGTTTAAGGGAAGAAGCTCTCTGTGTGTTAGGTAGTATCACAGAATACCAGAGTGGTTTGGGTTGAAGGGAGCTTTAAGCTCCAGCTCCAACCCCTGCCACAGGCAGGGACACCTTCCACTAGAGCAGGTTGCTCCAAGCCCCTGTGTCCAACCTGGCCTTGAACACTGCCAGGGATGGGGCAGCCACAGCTTCTCTGGGCACCCTGTGCCAGCGCCTCAGCACCCTCACAGGGAAGAGCTTCTACCCAAGAGCTCATCCCAATCTCCCCTCTGGCAGGTTAAAGCCATTCCCCTTGTTCTGTCCCTATCAGCCCTTGTCCAAAGCCCCTCTCCAGGTTTCCTGGAGCCCCTTTAGGCACTGGAGCTGCTCTAAGGTCTCCCCTTCAGGAGCCTTCTCTTCTCCAGCTGACCCAGCCCAGCTCTCAGCCTGTCTTCATAGAGGTATCTACAGATACATACATACATATTTGTGTATTATGTGTATAGACTTACAGATCTCTGTGTGTCTCTATATAGGTGTATATGTGCGCAGCAGCTTTAGGTGTAAGGATCTCATTTCCAGAAAGGAATAAGCATTCCGAGGAGCAGGGGAGGGGGAACCTGGGTTCCTGGTCTGCTGGGCTGTTGCTCTGGGTTCAGTGCCTCCCTGTTTGCTGCACTCTCACTCTTGTTAGAGCTGATGAGTCCCTGGGCAGTCACTGAGACCTGGTAACTGCTCGAAGGTACCGTAATGGCCATAAAATGATTTTTAGTGTCTGCTCAGTGCTGTTCTCTTCAGGCTGTGAAGTCACAGCAGGGAGTGAATTGTGATTATTTTGAAGTGGAAATTTGCACACCCCTCGCCTCCCCCTTTAATTGTTATGATAAATTGCAACTTCAGAAGCATATATAAAGCTCTGGCGTGATAAAGCTCACGCTGATGTATGTCCTAGCTGTTCAGCATGACTGAACTCTGGTGCACATACTGCCCTCCTTGCTCTTCCTCTCCTCTTCTCTCTGCTGTCCCTTTGACACCACTAGCTGGAGTTACTAGGATGGCTTTACACAGAGGGTAAGCTTGGTGCACATCCTGGAACAGGAAAGGAGGCAGGGGTGGAAATACCCCCAGCATACAAAAAGTATTTAAGGGTAGGAAATGCATGATTTATATTGCATGTTCCTTCAGGGAGCAGACAGTGAGAAACCTCTATGCACAGGGCCCTCTGTGTGGATCTCTGCTACTGTGGAGGGAGCCCACAGGGTGAGGATTTGCTTGGACTCACTGCAGAGCCTCTGCGTCTTGATCCAAGTTCTGTACTTGGGATACTCAGAGGTGTAGGAGCATTCACCTTGCTGTTGTCCATGGGTGTTATTCTTCTTCACATCTCTCCCAGGGAGAAAGTATGTGTTGTTTTCCTTGCATCCTTGTGTTTTCCCATTTCTAAGCCAGTCTGGCCCATTGCTCCTCTCTCCCTTAGGTGTCTGCTGTTCATAGACAGCTGTGTTCTTGGCTTGGATGTGCATCAGAATGGGAAGCTAATGTGCTTCCTTGGGGTGATGCCTTCCGGATGGATTTAGCCAATTATCACAGCGATTAGGGCTCCCCTTAATGACCACAAATGGAATTTGTTGATGGAGGTAAACAAGAAGTTTTTGCTTTGTATTTGGGGAAGTTCTTTGTTTGTTTAGTTAAACCAGCCTGGGCTCCTCCATCACTTGGGCTTCCTCCATCCTCCCCTGCAGATCCCAACTGACTCCAGGACCATTTTGCCAGGTTTATATGGAAAGCTGGAGTCCATGTTTCAGAGAAACTGTTACCAGTTAGATGTTACTCTGCATTTACCCCACCTATTCCACACACCTTTCTTCCTTGCTAAGGACATGTTTCTTCTCTATGACTTCTCCTGTTGAAGGAAGTATGCTCACATATCTGTATGAAGAACATGCAGGAAACTGTTCTTCACTTCCCCTCGCTGTGGCTCTCTTCCCAGTTTCATGATTCTGTGTGTTAAAATGCTGAATTCTGTGGGGCAATGACATGATGGTCTCCTTGTGTTTCCAGTGTACATCTTCCACTTGTATTATGGCTGTCTTGGTCCATCACAGGTCAGGCTAAACACGCCAAGTGCTAGAAACATGTTCTATCACAGTGAGAGCTAAGACCCATCAGGCTCTAGTTTAGGCTGCACTAGGCTTGTATCTTGGGGGTCAGGCTCAGACAGTGCAGGGACAGAGTAATCTGTCACACGTTCTCACTGCCTGCAGGAGCTGGGAGGTTGGGGTCATGTTGTGTTAGGTTCTGCACACAAATACACGTGCAGTGGGAAAGCAGCTTTTACTTCCTAGGATTTTTCCTGCTGTTTATTTGTGTCGTGTCAGAAGTGAGTTGTTGAGGGGAGCACACTGCCAGGACCACCTAGGGAAGGTCTGCACAAGGCAGGACCTGCTGGGTTCACCTGAGCATGCAAATGAACAGTGAGAAGGAGCCTCAGTAATTCAAGCTGAATTGATGTGGACTGTTCACTGGTGCGAGGGGCAAACCTGCTGCTGGCTGGCACAGGCTGTTTTCCCTTTGCAGTTCTGGATTATCTGGATCACGTCCTCCCTGGGCTACTGGCAAAGGCTTAATTTAATCATTTTGCTATGTTAATGTGCAACATTTGATAGGAAATATTCTGGAGAGGGAGATCGGTGCCTAATTCCGCTGCCATCTTCCTTTCCTGTTGGTGCGGATAAGATGCAAGTTAGGAACGAAGAGGTGGGGAGAGGCTGGAAGTGCATGGCTTGATTAGAACTAGACATGGACATGCCCCTGCTGAAAAGCCTTCTGCAAAGTGAACACAGCTTTTGCCTACCCAGTGTACCAGCCTGAAACCTGCAGTGATGCTGCTTGAGGCTGCCTGGCTCTGCATTGCCTAACCAAGTTCTTGTTTTCTTCTCTTTTCTTCCTGTCCTTGCCCATTCCACCTAATTCCATCCTGTGGCAGAACCGGGGTCGCCTGGCAGAGAAGAGGACAATCCCTTTGCCTCCAACCAGGATCCCAAAGAAAGAGCTGACCTCGATTTTCTCACACAGCGACGACAGCGAAGAGAGCGATAAGAGCAATGGTCAGCACCCTGAAGTAAAGCAGGAGGAGGATCTCCACATCAGTATCATGAAAAGAAGGTAAATCCCTGCCAGGGAAGTGCTGCATTGCAAGAGCAAAGAGGGAAAACTGGGCAGGAAGTGAGCAGCCTTTGTGGGCTGCCAGTGGAGTCACTCCAGGGCCTGAAATTCAAGTGCAAATGTCACATTAGAGCTCAGAAGGAGTAGTTGGCTCCTCTTTTCTACTCACTCCTGTTTGGGGGGAGTAGGGTTCTATGGGGCCTTGTGTTTGCACTAAAGGTATCTACATTGGCAGACTGTAAATTGTATTTCACTGTCTGTCCAGCATTCTGTATCTTCGTGTCTGATGAGGCCAGTGAATTCCATGACCAGGAAGTCACTTGTGGGCTTTTTACACAGATGTTTGAAACTACACAGAGGTGTTTGGGTCCAAAGTCCTCCAAATTACGATGTAATCAACTGGATAATTTAGTCTTGGGGAACAGAGTTTGGGAAGGAGGTAGCACCACTGGTTGTATGTTACTGACTACAAGTGTCAAAGAGTATAGCTGTGTCTCACTGGTCCTGAGTGCCTCTCTAGTCTAAAAGTAATGGAGTTGCAGTAGGAAAGAGTCACTCAGATACTGGGGCTCACGTCAGCTCTCATGTATTTTGATGGTGTCTTTCTCAGTACCAAATACATTCAGCCTGGAATCATGCAGGGTTAAAGGAAGAGGGGAAGGGTTGTTTTGGTAACTATCACTTGGGCCTCAGTGCTCATAATATTCAGCTGCAGAAGTTTGGGTTCTCTCATCCCTCTGAAAAAATACGATGTTTAGAAGACCTGTAACTACAGGAAAATAAATACCTGAAGGCTGTGTGCCTCAGCCTCCCATGCATATCATTGCCACTCATCTTGATTGTCATCTTCCTCTGATGCATAAAATCACTCAGATTCTAAGACAAGCCCTATAAAAACAGAGGAGTGGAAACCAAAGGCATGTAATTGCTTTTCTTATGTTTTATGTGTTTCTTGCTCCTCAGCAGATAACCTGCTTCCCCCCTCCTCCTTTGCCTTCCAACAGATGCTGGTACATTGAGCAACTGAGAGCTTGAAAGTAGGGACACAAAACAGTAACCAGCCTCTCTCATAAAACCCACCTGTAATTAAAGTGTGGGGTTATCATTGCAGCTTTGGGTCCTCATTCTTATCATGAAACCAGAAAGGTGCTTGGGGAATGGATGTGCACAGGAGCCACAGAGGAGAGAGAACCCTCCTCCTCAGCTTTGGTGACCTGCCCTTCTTCTCCTGCCCCCTTTAATTACGCTTTTAATGCTGCAGGATGACAGTGCTGGGTTGTCTCATTAGGAGGGAGAACCACACGCTCACTGTATAATTGATATGCTGGGCCCCCCAAATACAAAGTGCTCTTATCTTCAATCTTTAATTACTGTAATTGCTTTGCCTTGTTTATTAGGAAATGAAGGGAAAATACTTGATAGTTATTAGGCAGCAGTCCCTCAGCTAACCATGTCTGTGCTTTCCAATCAGTTTGGCTCAAGGTCTCTTGTTTAAGCTTTGTCTTGATTCCTTACAGGAGGGCATAATTCTTATCAGGTAGCTTAAACTCTTCTTGCTTTTGTACAGCTCTGCTCCTTTCCATTTTCCTTGGAGCTCTGATAGAGTGTGTAGGGGAAGAGCTGGAATAGCTGGGGCAAACAGGGGCAGGCAGCCTGATGAGTGCACTTACAACAGAGAAAGAGCACGTAATTCAGTGCCCAGGCAGGGAACATCCACTGCTCCAATCCCTCAGCATTTCCAAGCGTTTTATCCCTTGCAAATGGGTCTCCCAGCCCTCCTGTCCCAGACTGGCCATGTCCACTGGCTCAGAGGCAATGAATGGAGAGGGATGTGACTCCAGTTCTGCTGGGGAGCGCGCTCTGCCTGTTCCTGGCATCATTATAGGGACAGGGGAGGAAGGTGTGATGGGGCTGGCTCCAGGGACAGCAGCAGCAGCATAAAGGCCAGACAGCTCACAGACACGACAGCTGGGGCCCGGCAGAGACAGTGCCCCATCTGCTTTCTGGTGTTAATTCACCTGTTGTATCCTCCCCGATTGGTGATGGATTGGGCTGAGGTTTTATTGTCTCCCACTGAGAGGAAGAAATAGGTTAAACTGTGATAGTAGAAAACAAGGTCAGGGCCTGAGCAAACCTGTGTTTTCCTCTTGTTCCCCTGGATGGCCCTCGTGCACACCTGCATTCATGTGCCATTATAAACACTTGCATTACTGCTTTGTACAGTGTTGCCTTTTGTCTCCTATTCCTGATTTCCTTTATATTGACCATTTCCTTCTGTTGTTGGCAGGAGGGAATGCTTTCTGCTGCTTTGAGGTCTGTCTGGGCATTTGTGAAGAAAAGAACCTAGGGATTAGAATATGAGTCAGAAGCTTAGTTTCTTGGCTGGTCCCTCACCATAGCCTTGGACAGTGATTTTCTCTATAGTCTTAGGCAGTTGCCCATGGTAGTGGCCTTCACAGGAGGTCTGAGGCAGAGAAAACCTGCCTCATGATGTTCTTGGAGTCCTAGAAAGGAGCAGAGACCTGGAACTGCCACTGAAGCCAGCGCATTTCAGTGCATGCGCACTCATTTCACAGCCAGGTCCTTGCTCTCTCTGCTGTGGCTCTCTGCTGGCACAGACCATAAGCACTCACCTCTGAAGAGTATTGGGACAGTGCTGCAGAGGAAAATCCTTTTTCTTTAGATCGGATTTCTGGTTCCTGATGATCCGGTTCTTTTACAACATTGCCTACATGCACCATTGCAGCCATGTCACCTGTATGGTTATTTTAGTCCTCATAATACTGGCATAGCTGAAGTGGTTCAAGAACTAGAGCAGCTTCAGTTAGAAACCCTGGCTTTATGAAGCCTTTTTCCTTACAGAGTATGAACTGAGCTGCCTCCTCCCAGCAAGATAAACTAAGAGTTACAGGAGCACAGAACAGCAGCATGGTTTGGGTTGAAGGGGCCTTAAAGCTCCTCCAGCTCCAACCCCTGCCCCGGGCAGGGACACCTTCCACTAGAGCAGGTTGCTCCAAGCCCCTGTGTCCAACCTGGCCTTGAACACTGCCAGGGATGGGGCAGCCACAGCTTCTCTGGGCACCCTGTGCCAGCGCCTCAGCACCCTCCCAGGGAAGAGCTTCTGCCTAAGATCCAGCCCAAATCTCCTGTTTCAGTTTGAACCCATCTCCTCGTCCTGTCACTACGGTCCCTGCTGAAAAGCCCCTCTCTGGCCAGAGATGCTTTTTAGCTGCTGCTCTCTGGTTTATCCTAGACACACAATAAGCAAAGCAGAGGAAGTTTGGGACGACAAATCCCATTGCTCCGCAGTAGTTTGGGGAGCATTAACTTCCTTACGCTCACTGGAGGATTCCAGCCAACACCGATAGGTGCATTACCCCAGAAAAGCCCACGAGCTTTTCCACACTGAGGTTCCAACTGCCTTTAAGGATCTCCATTATGTTACCCCAACAAACAGCGTAAAGCCAGCGCAGCCATAGAGTAAGGTTCAGCTTGAACAGTAGATCCTCACATGCTGTTGGATTTATGCCCAGCATTGTCTTATGGGTGTATGAATTTAATTTGTGTTTTAAAGACTGGCATTTTTCATTAATATGGGAGGGGAAGAGAAGGGGGGAAATGGAATGCTAGCATCTGAGATTTAAACAGGGCAGGTTAGGAGCTGCTCACACAGACCTTTAAGTCCCCAGCCAAGTGGCATGGCTTGGCTAATAATAAGAGGCACTGAATACTTCAGTACCTGCTTAAAATGGTGGAATTTTTTGACCTTCCTCTGAGGGAACCCTTTGGGATAGCAGTAAACATGTACGCTGAGCTGAGCACTGGGCAGGATACAAATGGGCTATAGCAATAGGGCAAAAATGCCTTTGAGATTCTTCTGTTAAGAGGATTGGGAGCAGAAGTAGGAGCAGATTCTACAATGAGAGCTCAGAACGAGCTGGGTTCCTCGCTAAACATTGCTCCAAAATGAAAGCCATTTTGAGGAGCAAAGAAAGCTGTCCTTTCACAGGGTGTCTGTGCAATGAGAAGCAGATTTCTCATAGTGCTCTTAAATCCTTCCTCAGCTTTTTATGTCACTCCTCACACCCCCCAAAGCTCCTCTGGCCCTGTCAGCAGCATGGCACTCATGGCATTAGCGTTACTTCAGAGCAGAGGAGAGTGTTTGACATGAAGGTGCTTACTCGAGGAGTGCTGGGACACTGTCTCCTTGCCCCTGTTCACACATGAACATGGATAGAGTCCAGACAGGGTGTCGTGGTTTAAGCAGGTTGCTCTCCCCTGTCCCCCAGCATCCTTCACCTCACAGACTGGTTTGACAGCAATTCTCCTCTCTGTGCCTGTTTTCTAAGAGTGAAATTACTGACCTCCACTAAGCCTTAATGGCTCGTGGCTGTCAGCCTTTCCACTGCCTGCCTAAGTGGAAAGCTATTTCTTACATCCCATAAGGCTGCTGCTCTTTGACTCCCTAATTGATTGAAGATCAAACCCATGCACCCCCCCATTATATCTGTCACAAGCACCTGTTTGGAATTCAGGGCTGTGAGGTCCCAGTGCCTTCTCAGCTCATGGGCAGTGCACACAGCCCTGCCTTTACCTTCCTTCTCTTGCTTGGCCTCTATCTTGGGCTCCCGAACAGTCCACCCTGGCACTGCCCTGTGTGACATCCCTGCTCCTGGTGGAGCTGTGCCATGGCAGGATATGCCACACAACCCTGCTTTGTACCTGCTGCCAAAGCCAGAGCTTGTCTGGGGGCTTGGCTCAGCTGACAAGCTCTTGCAAGCAGCATAGAGCTGGAGAGAAACGGGACACAGGGCAGAGCAGGGCTGTGGGCTCCAGCCGTGAGCCAGGCTCTTGGATTAGATCCGACAGCCCTTCTTCTAATTGCCACGGCTCAAGGGGAGGGAGGCAGAGCCCCTCTTGTGGCTGGAGACATATTCTGCTGCTTTATGACACTTCTTACACAGCTTCCACTGGTTATTTTCTGTTAATCCCTTCTTCCCTCCTCTGCGACCCTTTATTTTCTATTCTCCCTTCTCTTTCCTCCCTCCTTTCTCTGTGAGCCATTCACCACTTAATAACAGTCACTGTATTCAATAAATTTATTAAAGAACCCTCTGGGAAGCAAAGGCTGGACTTGGTCCAGAGTGCCAGGAAGCATGTCATTGCCCTAATGAGAACATATATTTGAGGGAGGGAGAGAGGGAGGGAAAATGGCTCCTTACTTCCCAGGGATGCTGCAGGATAAAACATAATAAACAGCAAGAAGTCCCTTTTTGACCAGGAAGGAGATACGAGACCAGAAAGCAAGGTGAAGTGTGAGAATGAAAGCAAATGAAATCTTGACCCACAAGTGCTCTCTGTATCTCCATGTATCTGACCCTTGCAACATCAATTCCATGGTGGAGAATAACCCAGATGCCCCAAGTCTGGGTCTCACTCATGCTGCAATCTTAAGGCCATTCTTCCAGCCATCACGTATGAGGTTTCCTGGAGGGGCCAACCCCTGTTTATTGCCTGCACAAGCTTCTTAGCATTGGCTGCTTGAAAATAGCATGGCATGGATATAGGGAAACTGTGGAAGCTGAGACAGCATGGGAGGAGTAGGGAGGAGAGAGGAGCTATCTCTGACCACCCAGCCAAGCAGCCTGCTTCTGTTTCCATGCAGGGAGGTGGTACCTGGGGACACTGGAAGAAGTTCTTCCCTGTGAGGGTGCTGAGGCGCTGGCACAGGGTGCCCAGAGAAGCTGTGGCTGCCCCATCGCTGGCAGTGTTCAAGGCCAGGTTGGACACAGGGGCTTGGAGCAACCTGCTCTAGTGGAAGGTGTCCCTGCCTGTGGCAGGGGTTGGAGCTGGAGGAGCTTTAAGGTCCCTTCCAACACAACCCAATCTATGACCCTATGATTCTATAATCTCTACTGAACACTTTCTAAGTGCTCACACTGTGTCTGAGACCTTGGGTTGCTGAGGAGGTGGGAGAGACAGTAGCAGCGGTAGCACCTTTGCTTGGTGATGGTTTTTATTTCTCCCCCTCCTTTTCTATTGCTAATTTGCAAGGGACTGGCTCCTGGTCCCCGTGCTCGATACAACCCAAGGATGGGCTTGTGTAGCTGATAGTTTGCAAATGATTAGTAATTTGATTTCAGTTGGATGAATAACCCGTTACAGCAAGATGTCCATTAGCCTCAGGAATCTAATTGGTGGTAACGGCGTAGAGATGGGGAACGAGTGCTTGGTTCTGCTCCTCATCCCACCCTCCTCCCACCCCAAAAGAAAAGATAATGAGAATTTAATTTCATTCTCACCTATCCATTTGTCTAAATACGGGTGTTTAATTATCCATCTCAGCAGATAGATGTTTCTGCCTCCGTGTGGATCTGGGCTATTCCCTTGGTATGAGGTGTCCCCCCCACCTTTAACTCCCTGATGCAGTGTTCTTACACTTTGAGCTTTAGCTGTGCTAAGTCTTGTTATGAGATGTGCCTTTGCCTGACTAGGACCAGGCTCTGCAGTCTGCCCATGTCAGTACCCACAGCAGACCATGAGAAGTCACATCTTGTGGAAGGCTGAGAGTTTAACATAGAGACTAAACCCCAAGTGGAGAGCCCGGAGCCCAGGCAAGCTCCTGCTCTGCTCTCAGTTCCCTTTGCTGCCTGAGCACATCACTGCAGCCCTGCTTTGAGAGTCCAGGATGAAAAACATTTTTTACCTGCCAGGTAGGGTTATAGTAGATGAATTCTACTATATGTTATAAGTGTCAGAGCTGAGCATCTGTGGAAGGGACAGGCATGTAGTTAGCTGAGCTTCGGTGGTGCAGCAGAAGAGGATGCTCTGTTGCTGCACATCTTTGTGTGCCAGCTACCCAGGCTCTGTGAGGGCAATGTGGAGCACACACAGGGTGTAATGGAGCACATAATGTGGTCCAAAGTGGACTATAGCCCCCTGTTAGGCTCTGAAAACAGCTTGCAGGAAATGCATGTTGCCTTCCAAGGCCCGTAGGGCAGGTTGCCTTAAACACAGGTTTTCTGAATTGCAGACTTTTCACTGAATTGCAGACTTTTCAGCAGGCAAGGGATTGTGGAGTTCTAATCAATCAGAAACATGGCTTTTAACACACAGATAACTCAGCATAAACAGGAGAAGCACGAGGTTCCTTTTCAGCAGTTTGATTTCCAGCTGGTCCCACGAGTTCATTGCTGGGCAGTGTTTGGAGCTCTCCCCAGCATCTGATTTGCACAGTGCAAGGTGTTGAGCTGGAATTAAAGGGGGGTTGTGAAAGTTTGTAGATGTAAGAAACCTTGTATTGGAGGGAGCAGTGTGAAATCAGGCTTACCACCCAGTTCCACTCTCTTGTGAGCAGGCCAGACCCTTCAGGGCCTGTTAGTCCCATCAGGGCTCTGGATTTGCTTTGAACTTGGGATTCAGAGCAACTTACCTGGAAAGTCCAAATGTTGTCCCAGAGTTTGGCCAAACTTCAGTTCATGGAAATACTACTCAGTGCCCCAGTTTGGTCTGTTCTTCCAAATGCCTGGAGTTTAACTTTGAAGAACAGCTGTTACTGCTATCAGCTCAGTAGCTGGGAAGTGCCTGTTCCATTTGCAAATAAAATGCTGGGAAGGTGGAAAGCTGGGATAGCTCTTTTGAATTGTTGCATATAAGAAATTAAAATAGGAAAAACAAGGTACAGGTGGAATTACTGAGCACAGCTCTGAGCATAGCTTCATTGGTGGAAGTTAATACCTACTATAACGTAACAATCGCCTAAAAGAACTACTCAGAGAGCAAGCATCCTCCCTTTCTGAGAGCACAAAAGGGATGCTATCACATTAGTAAAACTTGCAGCACCATCATGTCTTGGATGTGAAATTGTTTCCGTGCTAGGAGTTGTTTTCAGTTGATTTCTGAGCTAGGCTGAAGCCGAGGCACCCATTCAGGAAAGCACTTAAACAGACACTCAAACCTGAGTTAAGTCCCATTGACTTCCCTGGTCATGCTTAAGTGCTTTCTGGCCCAATTCAAAGCACATTCAAAGAGGGAGAAAGGCTCTCTTTCACTTCAGCAGGTTTTAGATTAGGCTGCTTCTGCAGTCAGATGGTCTTCAGCTACACACTTGCTTTTTCTAATTGAGGACAGGGGCAGGAAAGCTGTTAGGATACACAAGATGCACAAAAGTACATTTGGCCTCTGCTACTTGTCATATTTTCAGCCACTTCTGTTTAATGCATTTGGGAACCTACATCTGCAGGAGCTGATTTACACCCACAGCTCAGAACCAGCATGTTCACTGCCTGACGCTGAGAGATGTGGGAGTGGGTTTGTGCAAGGATCCGGGCTCACATGGATGGGATTCTCATCCATCATGTTGACATGGAGAAACAGTGGTGGCCACAGACCTCCATGGGGGGGTGGGGGATCAGTGATGGAGTGGAGACACCAGACCACAGAAGGTCAAGCATGTGCCTTAGCCCTCTGGGTTGGTGTAGATGCTGTCTAGTAGCAAGGTTGGGGAAAAGCAGAACAGCAGCAAAACCCCAAGTCCCTTGGCTGCTCCATGTTAATTCAGGACATTGTTCATCCAGAAGCTGCTGTTCCTGCTTGTCAGCAGCAGAGTGACAGAATATGTGAAATTAATTTCCGAGGTGGGAAATGGCTAATAATTTATTTACAGCTGGGGCAGGTGGGGAGGAGGGAATGCAGCACAGCCACGTTTGGGTTTCCTTCATGAAATGTCAAGGCTTAGCTCTTGCTGCTTCCTCTGAACCTGCCCTATTAGCTGAGACAGCATCCTGCAGTCCCCACACCTATTAGAGAGGCTGCATGCAGCAAGGAGGAGTTCTCTCACCACTGCACAGCTCACCTGCAGGGCTCATTTACAGCAGTGGGTCCTGCTGTGGACATGTGCAGTGTGGCTCCTCACAGCACCCCATGGCTAAGAAGGTGGCTGTAGTTGTGGTTGAGGTCCAGGCAGAGGAACTGTGGGTGGGTTGTTATGAGGGAGCAGATCTTTTAAGTGGCAAGAGATGCAGTGTTGAGCATGTGCCATTGACCTCTCTGTTTGTTTGTTAACAGGATACACACCCACTGGGATTTAAACATCTCCTTCCGAGAGACCTCTTGCAGGTACCATTTTGGGGCACCCTCTTTGTATGGTAGGCTAAGAGTTTATGATACGTTACTGGCATATGGATGCTGTTAGATGTAAATGAACATTTCTGACAGTGCTGTGGGTTTTTTTTCTTCCTCTTTTGTTTCTTTTTCTCCCCTTAATATCCTTTCGTTTGTTTTTATTTGGGGGAACATTGTGGGGGGAAACAGTCTTTTACATTGGGAGAGAGAATTGATTAGATTGAAGAAATCCCATTATTGGTTTTGATATGTTTGCTTTAGTTCCTTTCTGGAAGCATGCAAGGTTGGAGTGGCCCAGATCTATTTCCTGACACAAGACATTGGAGTCTGCATCTCATGTGCAGAAGTGATTCTTTATGCAAAAGGCCTGTTGAGGGCCAAAGACTCCTGAGTTGCTCAGGAGTCGTGTTTAACCACCTTAACTCAGTGCTACCTGTAAAGGTGGGCCTGTGACTGCAAATGGCAAGAATCAATGGGTGAAAGATGCTTCAGATAATATGAGACCTCTGGGACACCCTGGTCCTGCAGGAACTTAGACATGTGGTCATCCAGCTGCAGCATTGAAGCGTTAGAGCCAATTGGACTCTGCATTTGGCACTATGAAGTGTAAAGCAGTTGAGTACAGCTGCAAAAGTGCAGTGCAAGAGGATTTACAAGTGAGTAAATGTTGACATTCAAATAATGACAAGCGTTTTACAAAGCATAAATAAAAGAAGTCTGAATGGTGAGAGGAGAAGGATTGCAGAACCAGTGGTGGGTGGTTGAGGTCTGGTTTCCTGCACTCACAGATACCCTCAGAAGGTGGAAATTCATAAATGGAAGATACCCCATTACAAACATGAATATTCCTTTGTGACCTCTGGGTCAGTTGATATCCTGAGCATGGTGCATTTTCACTGATAGTCATAAACTTTTCTGATCCTTCAAAAATGTAGCTGCAGAAATTTGCACTAGAAGAAGACAAGTGGCATTTTGAACCTTGTGTTTTATGCTGAATGGCCACATCAGACTGAAATGGTTGAACCTCGTATTGCTTGTTTTCTACAACAAGCAAACCGCATCTGTGCAGCATAGAAAGAGGTAGATGGGGTGTAGAATAGTCCAGAATCTGGTTTTGTGTGTGCTTCATACCCATGTGGATACTGTGGAATTCAGGTTCTGCTCCACTGGTTCTGCCTGCAAGTAGCAGTCCACTAAGAACGTTTTTGTTTTGCTAAAAGTAGTTTCTGATGCTGTGTGTAAACTTCCTGCTCTTCAAAACAGTAGGAAAATACTACTACTACTACTACTACCACCAGCACCACTGCGTGCTGGACACTACACAAACATTTAAGTAATGAGTCGTGCTCTGTGGAGAGCAGATTGTCTGCACAAGGGAGTGCAAATAAATTTATCTGATGACTTTTGTGACAAGACTTAATGTGTGTAAGACTCAGTGCAGCAAATGTAGTGTTGACTTAAGAGAACATTGTTTCAGGGCTTTAGGGAGATGTAGGTATCCGTACTGTGGGTGATGGGGGCATCTCAGTTGTATCTGCGAGCCTCAGAATGTTTTGCAAATGTAAGCATCAGTGATAGGAGCAGGTAACATTAGAAATTACTTCCCTCTCCATCACACGCCCATTAAATGCAGTGATAACAAGTTCTGCCCCTGTTCTGTGTGCTCCCCTCACAAGAGTGAAACTGGGCAGCAGAAGGTGAAGTAGTCTCTGTGATTTTAACCCATTCACACTTACCCGCTCCCTCCCTACCCCAGGGACAGGGGTACTGTTGTACCTGAGGACACGTTGGGCTGTTGTGTTGCCAACAGTGGTGTGTGAAGGTTATAGCCTGAACAGTGCACGTGGAGAGACAAGTCCATCTCTGTTTCATTGAGTACTGGAGTATGAATTATGTCCTGGCATCCCCGTGAGGCTCAGGGGAGGCAGTGGCGAGTGAAGGGTGGGAAAGCTGTGCTGATTCACACCCCGCTAGGGACTGAATGAGGGCAAAGGTATTCACTGGTATGTATGGAAGCACAGACTTTGGCCCTGAAGCATAAACCCCCATAATTCCTAAAATTTGCTATGTTAAGGACACAAAACCCACCCGGATCAGTGAGCATCTAGAAGCCCATCTAGAGAGCACATCTCACCCAGCACTCCTCCAAAAACCAGCCAAGGGAGGGGGTTTGTATGGCAGCCTTTAGAGTAAAATCCCTGGTTTGTTGCTATAAGCTTTTGGGACTCTCAAATACAAAGGAATGGATTCCTTCCAGGCAGAACCTTGCATGATAAATTTCAGCCCAGAGCAGAGTTTTACAACTGGGTTATAAACTCCTAAAAGACAGAGCTTTGTAATGGAAGCGCTGACACAAGCCTTAATTAATAGCCATGTGAAGCAGGATCCTGCACAAAGGGTGCAAACACCTTTGGAAATGAGAATCCCTATCTTAAAAAAGGAATTAAAGCTGAAATTACAACACGTAGAATAAAATAACAGTCTGGTTTTCATATCAACAAGTACACTTCTTGAGATTCCTCAGCTTAACTGTTTGTTCCCTTCAGTTCAGCTCTCTCCAGGCAGAAACATTGGTAGTTCCTCCTGGGAATAGAAGTTTTGCAGATTAAACAGTCCAGCTATCAAAAATCATTCATCTAGTTCAGGAGAAAACAATACATGATGTGCTGTGTGGCAAAGAAAGTCATTTGTGTGTTTATGTGTTGGTACAGAAAAGGTTGTATGTATTTAAGTGACCTATTTAAGTGGCCACATAGTTCTGTATACATAGAATACATGATGGGGTGGCAAAAAGGTTTAGCTGGCCCTTGTTCTCAGTGCCCTGTGTAGTTCAGCACATGGGAGTTACACAGGTCACCCCGAAGCCATGCCAGGACACCACTATGATGTGAATACACACAGCCACTGCGCTGCTTTAAATCAAGGAGGGCTGAGAACTGCCATCTTCATTCACCTGCCTCTTTGTCATGAGTTTGTCTTTGATCTTCCTTTCCAAGTTGTCAGAAAATACCTGGATTCATTTGATTCCACCTTGGGATTGCTGTCTGCATTGTCCTGGATAAAAAGACATGTAATTGGGTACAAATCATTCTGTATGCAAAGAGCCAAAAGCTCCAGGTAGGAGAATTGTCCTCAAAGGGGAGATTAGGATCTCTCTTTGTCTTGCCAGGTGCTTTGCTCCCTTCCCTTTTAAGTGTGGAGGTTAATACAGGTTTGAGGGTTTGTTTATAGCTAGTCTTCCTTGAAAATTCCCTTTTTAAGGTAGAATTCCCTTAGATGGACACGTCATTCCTGGAATAATTTGCTGAAATCTGTTAAAGTTGCTCAGTAAGTGATTCACTTCTCCTTTTATTTTGCAATACTTAACAAAAGGTTAAAGCCTGGTCTTTGCCACAAGATGCCTGCTCTGTGCTCCCCTTGATTCCAGTGTCTGTCACAGTTGCTCAGCACCACGGGCAGGATTTACCTTCCTGAGGCTGAGGCATCTCATGAAAATAAATTGTGGACTAAAAAGGAGTTCCAGGCAGGAAAAGGATTTTCCTTCTATATGTTGCCACTTGATGTCCTGAGGGAATTGCAGGGAGGTGAGTGAGGAATAGATAAGAGGCCATGCATGTTAATGCCATGCAGGGATGCAGCTCAGGGTGGAATAAGCATTTTGCCCACCTGAGAATTTCAAGGCACTGACAGTGCAATTACACCATCCCTGTTTCCAAGGAAGTTGAGAGTTTTTCACTGGTGTCCTTGTTAAAGATGACCTGGCTGGTAGCAAAGAAGATGCTGTGTAATTTGGTTCAAGCTGCATACAAAGACAAGGAGCAGAGAATTGAGCCCCATGCTTTAGCTTTGGGCTGCATGGTAAGCAAGCCCTGACAGCATATCCGAGGCAGCATTTCTGTCTTCAAAGTCCTGTGCTGGTGGAGGCTTAAACCAGTGACGAAGGAGAGAGGCAGGAGCATGCCACTTGAGGGGACACTCCGAGCTTACTGGGGATGGTTTTATCCAGGTCTATCCCACATGAAGGCTGCCTAAGTAGATAGAAGGAAAACAAAAGCATTGTTTGCCCAGAGCAAACAAAATGAGTTTAACAACCACAGTTAAAACAAAGATTACAGTGGTGTGTAACCAGCCTTTCTGGATGGGCATGAACCATATTAGAATGTGTTTTAGACAGACATTTGGCCAAGAGCCTGTGTATCCGTGTGTATGTGTATGTTTAAATTGGACGATAACATACTTGGTGATCCTTTCCACCTTGATTTAATCCTGGCATCAACTCTTACTTGGGCAGAACTGGGTTTAAACAGTGCTTAAACTGGGTTGTTACATGGACATGTTTGGTTTTAGAAACCTCTATTTAAGGAGGAATTAAACAGGTTGGTCTAGAAGGAAGAAGACATGAAACGAATCGGGCCAAGTGGAACAAGTAGATGAAAAATACATGGGAAATGGGTCAGGAGAAGCAAACTGAAGGGGAATTCACTGACTTAGCTCATTCCTTTGGAAAGATACACATGGAGAGAAAAGGAAAGCAGGAGAGGAGGATTGAAAAGTAGACAGTTGTGAACATGTCAAGGCCAATCCTGACTCAG
>NW_009928901.1:41586-67806 GCF_000696875.1 Nestor notabilis
TGTGTGATACAGGTAACGTTACGAAGTGCCAGAGCATCCTGCTGCTCTGCCCTTTAAGGATTGATATAGGATGGCTTCTGGGCTGGCTATTTAGTTATTTAATTATTTAATTATTTCTTTTCCCTAGTAAGCTTTTGCCTTTTAATCCAGAAGAACTGAAGTAGGTACTAAAAGGTCACAAGAAGTTTCTAGCAGCTGGAAGCTCAATGTGACCCCTTAACACCCTGCAGTCTGTAGCATCCGCTGCTAAAAGAGCTGGTGGTTGTCAGATAAGCGCCTGTAAGTTACAGCAGGAAAATCAGACAGTGGCAGAGGGACAAGAGAGCCTTCAGATGGGGACCTGCCTTCACCCTCCCATGTCAGTCACTGGTTTCTGTCTCCACACCAACGGACAGCAGGGCTGGAGCTGTAGCCCCAGTTGCCAAAGCTGATTGTGAGCTGAGCTAAAGGAAATGGGGTGATTTTTGCCCATCTGATTTGGGTCAGGGCAGAGAACACTGGTGGAACACCAGCTGTACGTAGAGCTGCAGAGCTGTTTCCATAACTCATGGTGACTTTGGAGGACAGCTCTTGACTGTATGCTAGGGAAAGCTTAAAAAGACCCCAGTGAAACACTGCAGAATGTATTAACCATGACTTCTGCACTGGTATAGGGAGGACACTTATTGAGTGGGCTGAGTTCAGCCCTTCCAGATCATTTCTGCCGTGGCTTTGGGACCTGGGCTGCTTAAGGAAATATTTTAACCCTCATCTTGGGGGAATATACAAAGGACTCTTACCTTTGTAGCTGTTAAAGCTGTGAACCAGGACGTGCTTCCTGAAGGCAAAGCCAATCAATACAAGGAAGCTCTTGGCTAATTCCATTGCTGTTGCCAGTCAAGGCATGGCTATGTGGAGACAATACGTTGGAAGGAAAAGACTTTCCAGATGGGTGACCTCTGTTTGTTCATCAAACAGATACACACCTGTTTGCTTTTAGACAATAGCTGCCCAACAAGTAGATGGATATGTTCTTTCGTTGAACTGGAAGAAGAGAAGTAAAGTAAATCCACACCAAATCCACATAGTTGATAAACATCAACAAGAACATTCTGTGTTAGAATGAAGAGCATTTGGGAAGGTTCAGCCAAGGAGCTAAGCCTCTAGTTCTGTGGGAAAAAATAGGAGCAACCTTTGCTTTGCTTGTGTTTGATCACCCCCAAAGCATCCAAGTGAAGTGTTAGAGATAAAACAGGAGGAGCTGCTATTTATGAGCCTGATGTTCCGTCAGCTGCTTTTAGGGAACTTCACATGGCAACAGGACAGACCTCTGGCTCTATGCTGTAGGTTATATGGTTTCCTTTTATGCAGGGATCTAACGCCCCAAAAGACTGGTGCTGGCAGGAGACAGAAGGTTGTTCTTGACACCATCTTGCTGGAAGGGAAGAAGTGGAGTGTATTCCTGGGCTCCACAGAGGCTGCAGGCAGGACTCTCCTAGGCCCATGGGAATGGGTGAATTAGGCCAGTCATTCACTGCGTGGAATTAGTGGGATTTTCAAGGAGTCATGTACAGCAGTTACCTGAGCAGCTTTTGCTTCTCCCTTTCCTGTAGGGATAAGCCTTATCTATGGCCTTGTTTGAGCAGATTCTGCAATGAATGTACTTTTAGGGAAGGGTGGATGAACAGGGGAGAGGGACTGAGTACCTGTTCATTTGCTGGAAGGTATTCTTTAATCTGAAATAATTATTTCCTCCTTATTTCATTAGCAGCACTTTCTGCTCTTCCATTCATTCCCAGGAGGCTTCATTTGGCTGTAGGCATACAATTACATTTCACATAAGGGAGGTGAGAAAAGCTGTTGGATACCTGCAAGAAATGAGGGAATGTTTAAACCAGAGTAATGCTATCCCCAGCGTGTTGTCACCTCTAGTGTATCTATCATGGGAGAGAGGGTATGATGGACCTTCTGCAGGGCAACTCAAAGGATTCTGGATGAACTGCCCATGTGAAGGCATCTTAAGACCTTGGTATATTGTTGAGATGGACAGTGGCAACTTTGGGGAAGCATTCTTGGTGTGCTTCAGCTGCACACAGCGATGGTCAAGAGAATCACATCCTGCTTGTAGATTGTATTTTGGATCAGAACTTCAAGGGCACGTTCTGGAATAGGTTTTCTGACCTCCCTCTTCACACCCTACTTTGTAATTAAAGGGATTCAAATCTAAGTCTGTCCTGCCCTTAATACATGGGATATGTGAGTGATTCCTGTAGCTCATCAGTTCCCACTGCTCATTGTCTAAACTTATACCCTGTCACCCACTGAAAATTGCTCATCTGAGGATGTTAATATTTCATCAGTTCAAAGCAGGCAGCTTAATGAATTGAGAAAATGAGGAGAATTTGGGATATTTAAAGAGACCTCACATCCATTAGACACAGCAGCTCATGTCAGCGACGTGTTCTTATACTGGCTGAGCAAAACATCTCTATTAGTTACAGAGGGACATTGGGGTGCAGCATCTAGACAAGTCCAGAAACTTCAGGGAACCCCCTGCATGTCAGCCCATTGATTTTGGTGCAGATCAGACGTGCCAAAAACCCTGTCAGGGTTAAAATGCAGCACCTCCAGGCTGCTGGTGCTGCAGGCAGAGGAATTACTTGTCCATCCCTGCACTTGCATGCATGCAAGGAGGAACTTAGGGGATGGGGCTCAGTGTGACTTGGGTTCTGACGGGTAGCGGTGTTTCAGAAGTAGTTTTTAGGGGAAGAGATTGGAGATCCAGGGTGGGAGACCCAGGAACATGGGGAGGGGATGATCAGTAGCATTGGGCCTGATGGATGTTCACAGGAAGAATGCACACACACTCGTAGTGGTTGTGAGATGGACCATTGTAGAAGATCCTTCTGAACTGTGGTGAGTTTGTGGTGAGTTGCTGCCCAGTGAGTGTGTGTGGGAAAGGTAGAAGTCAAAGATGTTTTCAAAGGTCTGGTTATGTGTGTGCTTGGATGAGCACCTGCACTAAGAATAAATGGTAGGTGGGGAAAGAGAGCCTGTAACTAACCTTCAGCCTTCTCTTGGGGTACTGGGCTCCATGTCCTTACGAGAGGAAAACAGCACGAAGTCTTTGTGTTTCCTGCCTCAGAAGAGAGCTGGGGGCAGAAGTCACCATGCTCCTTTATCCTGCTGCACAGTGAGCTTTGTAGCTCCAAGATTACAGCTGTGGTGCAAAGGCAGGATTCAGGATACATTAGTTTCCCAAACTCCAAAACCCCATCTGCATTACTGCAAACAGAAGGGGAAACGTGAGGCTAAAATGTCTACCACGGGCATCTCCCTTCCAGATGCTTTTGTAGCACTTTAGTGGATGGGACTTGTCAAAATGACTGTCAAAACAAGGTGTCAGTTATGATAGAGTGGGTTTGTGCTACATCTCAGTGCTTTATGTCTTCCCCATCTCCAGTCCATCATCAGTGTGGTGTGGTTCCATCTTATTGTTATTTACGGGCATGCAGAGAGCCAAATGACAAAGCAGGATTACAATAAAAACATCTTTATACTTATTTCCACCTAATTTTGGAGTTGCCAGCTCTACTGATCATCTTTATGAACTGTCATGAGCATTAATGAAATTTTATGAGCATTTTGCTTGGTACATTGCAGGATGATTGGCTTTTTTTCTCCCCCAAGACAAGTCTGTAGGGAGAATTAGGGCTGTATTGCTCATGGATGGGGTTGGGATTTTCAGGCCTCTCAGCTCCCTTCAGTTGGTAAAGTTTTACCCTCCCTCTTTTCCCTTTGCTTTTTCCCTTTCCTTCCCTTTTTGCCTCTGTGTGATGGGTGACACCTCATCAGAAGGTGGAGATACCCAAGAGGCAGAAGTGGGATGCTGGTAAGTTGTCAAGGTCTATCAAGACTGATCTCTGTGAAGGACAGGGAGTGACCAAGAGGGTTTTGAGTTGAATACGTAGGCTTTTGCAGCAGAGAGAGGAGTTAGAGATGAACCTAAGAAATAAGGAGCCAGAAAGTGCATCAGAGGCAGCTCATCTCGTACCGGTCTGCCCCATTGCAGCTGATGGTGCCCAGGTCAGAGGAGCTGGGACCAGAGAGGTCCTGGGCTGTGAGAAGCAGGGTGGGGAGAGGCAGTAAAGGCACGGAGAGGTCTGGAGGAAGGAGGCAGCCCTCTGCTCCTCGGAGCTGCACATACACAGGCTCACTTGCATCCAGCTTCTTTGCCTGGGGCTTATCCGCCTATCTGTGATGGAAGAGTGACACAGCCTGTCAGCGGGTCATGCTGCCTATTGCTTAGCAGTGCAGCAAACCCCGCTGCTCCCCCTTGCACCCCCCAGCCCCATCCACTTCTTTATTAGTCACCTGATCAGAGCCTTCAAATCCTTGACCCAAATCCTCCTGTGCCCAGCTTTAGGTCTTATCCTGCTCTGGCTGTTCTGTCCACCGTCGACCTGCGAGGAGAGGTATTGGCTGCGCGCTGTGTGATTAGGGAGATGCTGCTGGATGTTTTGAGCTGTGTGCAAGGTGATAAGCAGGGGTGAGGGAGGAGGGGAAGAGCCCTTGATCGCTCTGAGCTGTGAGCTTTCCCTGATCCACATCCCTTCTCTATTTGTGCTGACTCAGTGACCCTGGGTTTACTGCCTGGGAGTGTTGGAGGCAGCGACCTTGCCTGTCTGCTCAAGGACCTCTGCACTCAAAGGCCACGCAAGGGCAAACCAAGACGTGCCGAGGAGAAAGTTGTTCTGCAGTGCCCTATCCCAAGATGACTCTGCTGGAGTGGTCCTGATGTGGTGCTGTGCATGTAGCAGGGACTTGGAGCGGTCATCTTGTAAACATGCTTTTGTGCTTTGGGTAGGGAGGTTTCCATCCTCATAAGGGAGAAGCTGAGAGGATTCATGAGCTCTTGGAACAGGTTGTTTTACTCCCAGAGCACCTGATTCAGTGTGGTGGGGTTCTGAGATGGAGGGTGGGCAGAGACAAGGTCACAGATCTCTTTCACTCCGAGCTGCCACTATTAACTGGGAGTGCAATGGGGTGATTCTCTGACAGCTTCTGTGCAGGAGGTCAGGCGAGGTAGATATAACAGTCCCTTCTGGGGCTTGAAAATCAATGGATCTGTGATTAAATGGCCCACAGAGGCTGGACATTGCAGGTTAAGGGAAAAGGGAGTCATATTGGTGGCATTTGATGTGGGAGCTGCAGTAAGGGATTTCTCTTGTGGCAGCACAATGGCCAGCAATCCCCAGGTCATGTCTCTCTTCTCAGGTCCTTTTAATGAGCCCCACGTTCAGCAGCTCAGAGGACAGAGACAGGAGGTGGGTTTTTATCAAGGGCTGGATTGGAATCACTATGTTTCTTTGGAAATGGGTTATTAGTTTTGGTTTGGGTTTAAAAGAATGCTAACTAAGAAATAGAGAGCCTTTGAGTGGTTATTTTACACCAGTCCTCACATTCCACGCGTGTGCTGTGATGTAAGGTTGTTTCTCAGAGCTATAATGGTGCAACAGTATTTATAGACCAATCTGGGTTGTCCTTTTAATGGCTTCCATAAAAAGCTCATTATTCCCTTCTCACAGTCACTGACTGATTTACATGCTTGTCCTGTCCCTGGACATAGGATAGCCCTGAGCAACACACTCACACTTCCTGCTGGTCACTAAACCATGGGATCATTTAGGTTGGAAAAGACCTTTAAGATCATGTTTAGTTGAACTCCATTCCCCACCACGCTTTGGGCTCAGCCATCCAGCTGTGCCACTGGGCTGATCCTTACACCAGCAATTTGGGAGGTGGAGAGGAGAGAGGAGGTCAACAGAGCAACAAAGATCACTTGTGTTCCTGCAGGCTCTGGCACTGTTGTCCCCTTTTGGAGCTGCAGAGTCTCTGTCATTCCTTGGGACTTGGCCTGGCTGGAAGGGGTGCAAATGGCATGTAGGAGGAAGTAAATAGAGTTGGTGAATCCTGAGCCAGGGGTACCACTGGAATACACTCTTGAACTGGACTTGTGTCTGGCCAGGCTAAGAATGAGGAAGGAAAAGAAACCCCAAGTGTGTCCTTGGGGTGATAGAAGAGGGTTTGTATGGAGGTCCATGGGCACACGCCGGTGCTGACCTCCACTCCCTGGCTCCATCCATGTCCTTGCATCTTTTCCCCTGCAAGCCTTGACATTCCTCCTCTTACATATTGGATTTGTTTTGCCTTATTGTAGGGAGGGGCAGGGGGTCAGGACAGGTTTATGGCAAGTGTATTGATCAGTAAAAGTTAATATAATCCCTGCACTTACAGTGTGCTCGTTGAGGGGATGGAGAGCTGCTGGAACATATTTAGCAAGAAGTATTCTTCAGTTTTATTTCTTCCCATGCTACTTTCCTGAGTCTCCTTCCCAAACCTGGCATCTCTCTTCTATTTTGCATCCCTTTAAAGACAGTCACACGTTTTTAACTGGTGTTTCCTAGTTCGGTTGAAGTATTAGGAAGAGACTTCCCCAGTCTGGTCCAGTGCTAGATTCATTCACCATTTCCTCAGGTAACTGTCTTGCAGGTCTGGATTTGGGCAGTTTTGTGTCTGCTGAGACTCTCGCTCCCTTTTTTATGTCAGATACATCTGGATTGCTGAAGTACCAGGTTGCCTGTCAGCATCTAATGCCTCCCACTTGCCCAGTTCCCTTCTGCATCCCCATGTGTATGAAGAAGAGCAGCACAGGGTGGTTTAACTGACATACCAGTGAAGTTTGGGCAGGAAATGGGAGCAGAAAATGGCAACTTGAGTTTCAGACTTGTGCTCAGTCTCCTAACCACTGGAGCAGCCTTTTTTGGGCGCTGCTGACTGATGCTGCACCGCAGGTGAAATAACTCCTCTGCAGAGTGACCTGCAGTTTTTAGTGCTGATACCAAGCACCGAAAGGTTACAGGATGTGATCTTGCAGCTCAGAGCATAAGCAGAGCCAAAACCCTGTCTGCCAGCAGGATGGACTATCTCTAAGAGGCACACGGGGCTCGTTCTGGCTCACCCTGTGAGGAGGATGGGGCACGGCATCTGCGGTGAGGTTACTACTACTACCTTCTCGTTATTCTGGGGAGGGCTGCAGCAAACAGGGAGGAAGCCACTACTGAAAACCATTTAAATTTGGACCCAATTTTCTCCTTCCCATCTCCCTCCTCCTCTTTGCAATTACTCTTTGCAGTCAGTCACTTTGAGCAGCGTGTTGGAACCACCAGAGCCTGCGGGCGCCTGGCTGCCTCCTCGAGATGCAGAGACCCTGACACTGATTTATATTTTGGTTAATTGTCTCCATCCATTAGTCTCCTCATCCTTCTCCTTGTTAAAGATGCAGTTGCTGCTAGTGTCTGTAAATGAAACACGTTTAAAAGGCATTGCTCCCGGTGTGAATCCAGCTTGGGTTAACAACCAGTGCATCTCAAGGGTGGTCTGTCCCCGTGGAGGTACCCTACAGAGGCAGCACAGACATTTCTCTCTCTGCTTATCCTCAAGGAGCCACTAGGCTGAGGTGTCTTGTCCCATTTGTCTTGTCCCCTCTGGAAGTGACAGCGTGTTGAACGTGCTGGCAGCAGAACCAGGCTGGGAAGATGGCTTTCAGATGTAAGGGACTATTCTGGTGGGAGCATTTGAGGTGGAGGTGACTGGAGTGAGGGTCTAAATCCTGGTCAGCAGGAGGACCAGGGGACAAGACAGGACCAGAAGGGGTCTTGGAGCAATAGCTGCTGGCTTCAAACACTCTGAGTTGGAGGCTGGTGGGGAAGATGTTGCTCAGAAAGAGATGGTTGTTCTCAGAAGTCATCCCACAGGATTGCTGCATGTCTGGTTACCACGGCCTCCCTGAGAGGGCTTGCTCCTCATTCATTGATTCATCCCAAGGGATGGCCACAGTGAGCAAATCTGACAGCTCAGTGGCAGTCCCTATGATAGACTTCTCCTTCCCTGGGCACAGGCTGGGGCTCAGTAGCTGCACTAGATGACGTTGCTCGTGCAGTGTGTGCCAGAAATGACAGCACTGCTGGTTCAGCTGCTGTCCTGCCGGTGAGGCAATGGATTTCTGTGGCATCTTGGCCCGAACCTTCTGTCTGGGTGACGTTTCCACCAGTCGATGTGGCTTTCTCTGCCCTTGAGTGCCTCTTGTGTAAGCAGTGCAGCTATCAAATGACCACTGGTGGACCATTATACTGCCACTACAGAGCATCTCATCAGGACAACCAGCATGGGGGGAGACAGAGGACCAGTTAGTTCCATTAAACATAGACAGGACAGCAAGCAAAGCATCCATAGGGAACATTAGCAACCTCTTTTTTGCAGCAGTTATTAGTACATCTCAGTGCTGCTTTGCAGGACAGGCTCTTCAGAGCATTGGAATGTGACTGGGAATGTTAGACTACCAGCTCTGACGTGTGTCTGAGCTGCACGTTACCCTTGTTGTCCTGACTACACTCCCAGAGTCCTGCTGCAGTGTTCATTGGGGTTTGCTGTGAGGTTTTAGGGTGTGAAAGGCTTTTGCTGTTGTTTCCCAGATCTGGCTTGGAACCTGTGGGATATTCCTCCTGTGCTGGGCTCCCCTGTGGTTCTGTTGCCCATGTAGCAGGTCAAGGGGACAGTGTTCTCAGTAATACCCTCCAAGGGCAGGGGGCTGTTTGGTCAGAGAGCAGCTTTCATTTCATGTTACAGCCAGGTAGAGGAGCCGTTTGGACTTGGCCTTTAAAGCTGTGTGGTTGCTGCTTGCTCTATGCATGGCCTGAGTTGTGGTGCACTACTGAGCTGCCCTGTGGCTTAGGCAAACCCCTTATCACAGCTCTCCTGCATTCCTGGGAAAGAGATCTGTTGCTTCTGTGCCCTCCCTTCGTTAGGATTTGAAAATTGCCCAATTGGTATAATACTGTGCAGCCACTTCTCCAACTGTTGCTTTTGGCAGCAAGACAGAGTCTAGCGGTGGGATGGGAATCCTGTTGGATGGAAAGCAGCTTGCAGAAGCCTGGGATGTAATTGTCAGTGGGTAAATGGGCAATGAAAAGGCAGGATAGATACATGGCATGTGTGGTGGGCTGGTTACTTCTCCAGTGCTGTATGGAGCACAGGAATGAAGCAGCACACATCACCGTGTGTGCTTTGCTCCCTGTTAAGGTGTCTGTCTTCTGAAGGTTCATGGCAAGGTCTGTGCCACGGGCAGCTGCTCTCAAAGCTATGGAGCTGGCCTGGAGGGAAGTCTACAGTGCTGTTAGGTGGCTGCTTCCTTCCTTGTTCTTAGTAGGAGGGACAGCTTTGTGCAGATGGGATCTCACTCCTTCATCAGCAAACACCACACACTTCTTTGCCACACAAGAGCCTCCATTTTACTCTCTTCACAGCTACTAAATACGATGTCACAAAACCAGGATAATGGATTCAAATAGAGAATGAGCAGCAGCACATCAGCTGTAATTGGAGTTTATCTTTACTAAGTGTGTTCGGGTACAGGACAGGGAGAATTTTAGTGTCTGAAGTTTAATGTGTATTGGATTTAAAGTTCAGACTCAAAAACCTTGCGGTGCAGCAAGTTCTTCCCTAAAACTTTGCCCACCAGAGGAGCAGCAATACCTGACAAGGGTCTGTGATGAGCTTCCATCATCCTGAGGCAGGTACAAGAAGAAAGCTCTTAGGAGGCTGCCCATAACACTGAGTCACTTCCCAGTTTGAAGGCAAAGCTGGACACTGCCAACCAGCCACATGCCTCTGGACTCCCTGACCATAAGTCCCTCATGTCACTGCAGGAGCAGAACTTGCCTCAGCACACTTTGGGGCCATACCTGTGCTCCTGAGGGTCCCCAAACCACGAATTACCAAACCCCATGCAAACAGCCCATTGCCATGGCAACCCAGAGCCCTACAGAAGGCTGTTTGTCTCCTCCTTGACCTTTCAGATGTGTATCTTGCTCAAGCCCCCTGCTCTAATCCGGTTTTTAAGATATAATATTATGCTACTGGAAGGGATCAGACCTTTAATCTGATTGTGTGTGCATGTGTCAGCGTGTGTACGGGCAGCGCCTGCATTAGCAGGCACCCAGCGCGGCTCAGGGACAAGACAAAGGAAGAGTGGAGTGGGACTGCCCAGCTGGGGCTGGGAATGAGCTCCAGGGTGGGATTACTGCCTTCAGCACCCAGCTGGGGAATCCTCGGCAGGGCTCCTTCCCACTGGGGTCGTGGAAGAGTTGTGCTTTTGCTGATGGGGACTTTGGAGGGATGCTCTGTTTCAGTTGCCCTTCCAGTGAGCATAGGGAGATAGGACCACAGGGATGATCGGAGGTCTGGAGCATCTCTCTTACGAGGAGAGACTGGGGGAGCTGGGCCTGGTTAGGCTGGAGAAGAGCAGCCTGAGAGGGGATCTCATCAATGCACATCAATAGCTCAAAAGCGGGTGCCAGGAGGATGGTGCCTGACTCCTTCCGGTGGTGCCCAGTGACAGGATGAGGAGCAATGGCTGTAAACTAACACACAACAAGTTTCACCTCAACATAAGGAAGAACTTCTTGCCATTGAGCGTGGCAGAGCCCTGGCACAGCCTACCCAGGGGAACGGTGGAGTTTCCTCCTCTGGAGACATCCCAGACCCGCCATGGTCATGTTCCTGTGTGACCTGCTCTGGGTGGCCCTGCACTGGCAGGGGCTGGAGTGGATGATCCAGAGGTGCCTTCCAACACTAATGACTACATGAATGTTGGTAATCCCAAAGGGTGTGTTCAGCATCTTGATTTGAGGTCCTGCAAGCTGGATATTCCTCTTCCTGTTGTATTCCCTTTGAGGGAAGGGTCTTTAATCCTGCATTGGCTCTGCCTGCTGCAGCCCTGAGCCCGTGAGTTCGTTGCCTATGCTGTATATGACAGGAATACTGTGAGCAAGTTAGGTGATGTGTAAACCCAGAGGAACAAAGAGCCTTTTCCCCAGGAGACTTGCTGTCATTTGAAAACACTATCCTGTGTTACAGAATCAGCATGGAATGGTTTGGGTTGGAAGGGACCTTAAAGCTCATCCAGTTCCAACCCCCTGCCAGGGACAGTGACACCTCTGGTAATCATAGAATCAACTAGGTTGGAAAAGACCTTTAAGATCATCAAGTCCAAGCATTAAAGCAAGTTGAATGCACAGAATAAGCTGTGCTGAGGGAGAGGGTCTCGTTTCCATGCTGTGGCACCCATTTGGGTTGTACTTTGCAGTGCTCAGCTCTGTGCATCAAGACCCAGTGTCTGTGGGGTGGCTGTGGTGGGTGCTGCACTGGGCCTCATCTGCACTAAGAGTGAAAAACAGGGAATGGGACAGAGGGATTGGGGACCTGTTAAAGGGAATTGAAACATGGATGGAGAAGCTAAAACATGGGCATCTGGCAGCATGAGGACCTCCCTGCCCAGGTGTGGGCACTAATGGAGCACAAGTGTTCCTTGTTGCACATAATTGCAGGGGTTGGCTGGCTGGCTGGGCTGTGCTGCAGAGGGGAGCACACTGTTCAATGCAGTTTTCCTTTGGAACCAGGTATGTGATGGGTTGAATTCTTCAAATGGCTGGGTTTTGTGAAGGAATAGGCTGTTTTCTAGGATTTCTATGGCTCTTGGATGGGGCAGGGCTGAGGTGGATGTTTGCCTGTCCTGGGTTGTAGGGCTGGTGATTGGGATTTGGCTGAGGTGGGATATGGATCTCCCCTGGGCTGTGTAGTGCTGTGTCTGTTGTGCTCCTCTGGGGCCAGCCAGCAGGAGACAATGTGATTGCAGGGCTGGGAAGCAATTAGTTGGACTAAATAATGCCCCATCCCTGGCAGTGTTCAAGGCCAGGTTGGACACAGGGGCTTGGAGCAACCTGCTCTAGTGGAAGGGGTGCCTGCCTGTGGGGGGGGGGGTGTCCCTGCCTGTGGCAGGGGTTGGAACTGGATGAGCTTTAAGGTCCCTTCCAAAGTAGTGTGGGATTCTATGACTTCATGGAGATTCAGGAGGGTCTCTGGTCACAATTCTCCTTGTTTCCTACCTCCTGAAGCCCCAGGGAAGGTGGAGGGGGCACAGTTGTCACCTGCAGTACCAAAACTGGTGATTTATTCTGCTGATCCATCATGGTGGTGAAAAGTCCTTTGTGGTTGAAGCAGAGCCTTACACAAGCGTGTCCCTCATTAGAGTCCACGCAATCTCTGGAGGCTGATTGCAGCTGTGTGGAGCTGTATTTACTGGGGCCATCTTGGCCTATAGAGTGTTAAAACATGCTTAAAGTTTTCACCTATGCAGAAAAGCAGCTAAGCTTTTCACAAGGAGCTCTGGTTTACCATTCACACTCTTTTCCCATACGAAGACTGAGCCCCAGCTATAAGATACCTGCTGTTGTGCCAGTTGTAGAACAAGCCCAGAACAAAAAGGCAACCTCTGCTTCAAAGCAGAGGTGCACTAAGAGGAAAGGAACAGCTCCCGGGGCCAGTCTCATGTGTAAAAAGCTGTCTCAGCCTGTTTGCCTTTATCTCTGGTCTTTTCTTCCCTTTCCTCTCAATGTCACCTTGGTGTTCAGTTTGCCTTCTGCAAAGGTATTCCAGCAAAGTCATGTTTTTCTTGCCTAATAGTGTGAGTAGACAGTTGAATTTGGAGCCTGTAGGGTATACCTGTCAGCCCTTGGTGTCTGCTTGTGTGTGGAGTTACAACTTGCTTTCACACCTTTGCATACCATGATAGCTTTGATTTTTAAAGCCATGGAAAAATCTCCTAAAAACACAAGAATGTTGGGCAAGAAAAATACCACTTCTGGTGTGGTGATGTTTTCTTCTGCACAGATCTCCTGGGTTTCGTTTTCAGTGGATATATCACAGTGTTTGGACAATCAAGTCATGTTAAGGAGTTGCTATGGCCTTTTTCCAGAAAGAGGATAAAACAATTCCTTCTCATAGCTCTCTAACCATTGTCTTACACCGTGTTGATGTATCAGAGGTGGTTTGGGCTCGGATTGGGATGCAAGATGCTCTGCAAATGCAAAGATGCAATTATCCCATTTTTCTCTTCCTACTCTCTGCCTCTCTCCCTCTGCACTTCTGGCTCCTCTCCTCCGCCCTTTCCCCAGCATTGTGCTGATGGCAGCGTTTATCTGCATTTGTCCTCTGTCCCTGACATCCAGTTATTGATTGGCGTGATTAAAAAGAACTGATAATCACTTCACAATTAATCCCATAAATGACTTAAGACACCCAAATATTTGCATAATGCATCTTAAAGGTGGCAGCTAAAAGAGGATAAGACCCAAAACTGCTTGGCACAGGAGAAATGGGCTTCCCACTCACCTGTGGGCTTGCTTAAGTAATTAGCCTTCTGCTTGCATAAGGAGGAAGCTGAACTGGTTTAGCGGAGGAAGATGCAATGGGTGCTCAAAGGCTTTGGGAGCCGAGCATCCTATCTCATGGCTGAGCCCGGGGGTGGGGGGAGCAGCGGGGAACAGAGAGTCTGTTTTTGTCTGCTACATCTTGTGAAAATCTGGAGCCAGACGCCCGCTGAAAGTACCTCTGTCTAAAGACTTTCTGTCATAAACTTATCTGATTAGCAGGGAGCTAGACGACAGATTAGCCCCTGCTTCTGCGCTAGGGCTGGGCTCGCTGGAGCATCTGAGCAGATCTGCTCCTGTTGCTAGTGCTGATAGCCCTGGTGGGGAGGAGGTAAGGGGGGGATAAGGGGGGATATTTAAAGGAAGATCATTGCTAGGTAATTCTGCAGATAATGCACCCTCCGTGTTGTCCTGCTGGTCCCAGGTGAGGACAGTCTCCTCTGCACCAGGGAGTTGGTGTCATGTGCTGCGTGTCACAGCAGCACAGAGTGGTTGCTCTTGTCATGTGAGTAGAGGTTGGGAGCGAGCTGTGGCTGTGGGAGGGAGGGCAATATTGCTAATATGTGTGATTTTGTTGTGTCTCTGGGCCTCCTGGCTGTCAGCTTCCACTGAGGAAGAGGGGAGGGATTAAAATAGCCACATTCAGCTTGGAGCCAGCACCTCGTGCTAGAAGGATGAGTGATTTAACAAATACTACAAACAAACAAAAAGGAGCCATTCCAGCATTTCCTTTTAGTATCCTGTGTGGTTTAGCTTGTTCTTCAGTCTTTGTGTATCATTTATTCAGCAATATTGTACAAGTGGATAGCAGCTTCCAAGCAAAAGCATTTGCCAGCTGAACTGCGGTATCTGCTACAGGGAATGTCTTTTTGCTTTCTCCTTCTCCATAGAAGGGGACAAAAGACAAAATTAGCCAACTTAGCAGCAGTCTGATGCAAGGATAGCAGGCAAAATAATGCTGAACTGCTCTAATGCATTCTCTTTTCCCAGATGGAAGGGAGCGTTGTTCCAGGATCTGTTGGAGTTGGAGAGTTGAAAATTAGCTTTGTAAATAACTCTGTCCCCTCAGCTCTGAGCAGTGCTGATGTCCAGCTTCGTGGTGGGTTTTTCTCTTTAAAGAACTAGTCTCCAACTAAATAAAACTAGTCGTGTGCTCCAGCAGTGATGGAATGGAAAAACTTACTTTGGTTTAAGACTAAAAAGGGTGGCAACTGATAGAAAACTATCAGTTCTTTCAGTTCAAGTTTCCTATTAATTCTGGAATAGATGTGCCAATTCCTACACTTTGAGTTTTTCCATCTGAGATGTAAGTTCTGGCCCACGCAAGTTATATCTGGCAAAACTGAAATCAGGAGCTCTGGCAGCTGCAGAGCCCTTGATGGGAAATGAGAGTGCTGTTTGGGAAGTGCTTTGCACTTCAGTCTCCGCTCCCCAAAATTCGAGGAGGTTACCTAGGAACCTGATGGGTAGGAGGGAGAGAACCTCGAGTGAAACACAGCTCTGCCAGAGGCAAACAAAAGGCTCTTGCGTGCGCGCACACATATGTGCTCATACACACAGAAATCAATTATGTGGTGGCAAATAGGATTGCCTTAACTTGGTGCTTTTCTGCTCTGTTGCAGCCGTGATAACGACCTTTCCACTATCATCTCCAACCTGCATCAGAGCCGTCAGCTCGTTATGCCAGAGACCCAGAGCCGCTGTGAATTCAAGAGAAACAGCATCGATGTGGGCTTAGGAGCAGCAGGTAAGCAGCTGGAGCAGGTCCTGCTGGCTTGGGTTTGTTGCCTTCCTCCCTCTCTTTCTTTCACTCCTCTCCTCGTTTTTCCAGCAGTTGTTTTGTCTCTGCCTGTTTGTGTTACTCTTTGGAGTGAGCTCTATGAAGGCTCTTTAATATTCTGGCTAAAGATTAACACTGGAAGGATTTCATGGCAATATTAAAGTCCTTTTGAGATCTCAGCCCTGTGTTGTTCTCAAATCCAGGGGTCTGTGTTCAACTACTGGCAAAGGAGCTTGCGCCAACGAAGAAGTGAAATGTCCCCAGGGTTGGTGTCAAGTGAAGCAGAAAGGCCTTGCAGAGAGCATGGCTTGATTTGTAATTTCATTAATCAGAGGTTCCCCGTGCTGCCTCTGTGCCTGCCAACTCCTGTGTGAGCAGGATTGTTTGGTTTTATTGCTCTACCTGACTCTGGGGGGAGGCTCATCTGGTTTCAGCTTAATGTGGTGAAACCAGAAATACTCCTCTTGGGTTCTGCACTGTGCCTCTCCGGCTGTCAGTGTGGGAGCTATGGGCAAGGATGCTTTGGTGATAGATACGCATCAGGCAACAAGTGAGGTACTGGTAATAAACTAGAGAATCTGTGATTATAAATAAAAGTTGGGGAAAAACTGGGAGTTTTCCTGTTGAGTGATGCCCGTCCTTCCAAATCAGGATTGGCTCTTTCTGTGTGTGTTAATGTAGGCCTTTCCTGGAAATCTGGTGGTTTGTGGGTTTCATACTTCCTTGTAAGTCATTCTGCTGACTCTGTAACCCAGGATCTGAAGGGAACTCCACATCTAACACGCTTTGGGAATGACTTTGGAGGATATTCAGTAACCTGACAGGGACCTGGTTTGCCTGACCCCTTGCCAGAAAGGTTCGTCCTGCATGCAGTGGAGTTTGTGCTGGTGTGGCTACTTTAGCAGTCAAGTGTTCAGTCCCGTATTCGTGCTGTGCTGACCTGGGGGATTTGGGGTATGTCTGTAAAGCAACCACAGGCTTGGCTTTCACAGCTGAATCTCCATGTTCTCTTCATTAACCGACCTCCACAGCCCCTTTTCCTACACATCTCTAAAAGTCCAACTGGCCAGAGATAGGTTCTTCTGTATGATCTTGCTGGAGTCTGACCCTCTTGTTAAAATGGTTTTTAATGTTGTTTGCTTTACAGAGAAACTGCTGGGTTTGACCAGTGTTGCTGAAATTCTTTGAGATCTATTCCAGCAATGTGAAGGGTACTTTTCATTCACACCAGTGTTAAGCAGTAGGAAAGATCAGATGTAGAAGTCTTCATTCTTTGTTGTTAAGTGCTTTTGTTTGAGGTTCTCTGATTAGCTTCCTAACCACAGGAAATGGTAAGAAATACAAAACATAGGCACTGCACACATGTTGTAGGAGTGAGGGGAGCAGTGCTTGGCTGGGACCTTGATGAAGCAATGCAGGAGTATCGAAGAATGGTTTGGGTTGGAAGGGACCTTAAAGCTCATCCAGTTCCAAACCCCTTGGTTGGACACAAGAGGCCACCTAGCAAGTGACAGAGCTTTTCAGGTCATGATAGATTCGGTGTGTTTAATAAAGTTGGCCAGCAAATGAGTAGGTGGGGGGATGACGTGGAGATGAGGTATCTAAAGAGAAAGGGGATACTGTCATATCTCCACAGGGACACTTTAACCCTGATTTTCCCCCTTACCTGGAGCTCGCTTACTCTACATGTCCGCTTGATTAAGGGAAGACTCACTGGCCAGAGTCTATGCAGAACCTGCCAGCTCTAACTTTAGAGCTGGTACCTGTGTCACCACCTCCTGGACATGGAAGTGAAGGGAACAGAAGCAAAATGTGCTGGGATTTGTGGCTGATGCTGATTACTTAGTCTTGGTTCTGTTTCTTTTTACTAGCAGGGGCAGAAGGGGAGAATGGTGTAACTAATTGCTACATATATAATTTTAAGAGTTAGTATTGGGTTACTCTGAATTACAGAGATTCAGCATACAAGAGGTTTGGGGGTAAGCTAGTGAAGAAAGACATCTAGATAAGAACAGCTGACAGCTTAACTCCTCTTTGAAGCATCCCCTGATACCGGACCTTTAAAGGAAATAAAGAATCCCAACAGCAGCAATCCACCAAAATAAGGCACAGCTCTGCCTCTGCTGATGCTCTCAGTGAGACCTGGGCCTGGCAGCCCTGAACTGAGGCTTTTGCAGTGACAGCAGAAGGTGGTGGCCGAGAGGCGTGTGCTGATAAAATCTAATTGCCCTATTGATCAGCTCCGGTGATGATTGAGATATTCCTATGTTTGAGGCATGTTAGCTGCATCTCGCTGCTCGGGGCACACTGGGGACCTGCAGGTATTACAGAGATCTCTTAATCATGGAGCAAACACGTGTGTGTTGGGTCTGCTCGGTGGCACTACAGATTTGTTACAGTTAGCACTGAGGCACGTGGGTTTCCTTAGGTCCAGGGGGTGGGATTTGGGAAGAGCTGCCCTGTTTGTGACTCTGAATTCTGAACTAATGAAATCCATCTCCCTGGGTTGGGATTTTACCTGTCTGCACCTTCTCACACTGTTGTTCCTTCTCTGGGTTGACTGTTGATGGTACCATGTCCTCAGAACAGTACATTTCTGCTTCCTCTGCCTCTCTGTGACTGGAAGTGGAGGTGTTTCTGCTTGCAAAATAGATGGCACTGGTTACCATGTTCCCTGGATCACCAAATGGTGGTGCAAATCTCAAGTGTGCAAGAGTTGGTTGTTTCCAGCACAGGCTGAAAGAGCATTAATTTCTTGTGTTAGAGGATGTAGTGTAAAGGAAGGGCACTCCCCTCTCTGCCATCTCTGTTGCTCTTCATTGATCAAGGTGATATCTAGCTCCTTTCTTGAAGTCTAGGTTGTGTGTGCACTGGGCTTATATCCAGCTGCTGGGTTTAATCTCCTCCTACTGCTCTAGCCAGTGTTTGGACTATATGTATGTATTAAACCTGGGGCAGGCTAATCCAGCTGCTGAGAGATAAGGTTGACTCTTGCCCAGAGATAGTCCCTTTGTAGAGAAGAGAGGTGCTGACCATATGCCAGACTGCAGAACATAGAGAGTTCTTTGGGTTGGAAGGGACCTTAAAGATCATCTAGTTCCAACCCCCTGCCATGAGCAGGGAATATGTACACCCTGCCTGGGGAAATAAGCACTGGTGATGCCCAGAGCTCCCAGGCCAGTTTATGTAGGAAAGGTGAGTGGTGTGTCCTCTCTTGACCCTGAAGACTTGGTTTTCTACCGCATCCTTCTCTTCAGGTGGTGTTTTGCAGTGGAAAATGCTGGCAAATGCTTTGCCTGGTGCTAATAAAATTGCAGTCACAATGGGGATATATACTATGCCAAATGGAGGAAGAGAAGGAAAAGTGTGTCTCATGGGGTCTGTACTTCCTTAGGAACATAGAGAGGCAGCCTGCAGTGGTGAGATTCAGTAAGCAGCTTAACATCTGCAGAGGTAGAGCAAGTATGCTCCAGAGCCTGGGGGGGAGCACACATGGGGAGGTGATGAGCCTAATGGGGATATAAAAGCCCTTTCCCAATGGATCAGCTAAAGGAGAGGCAGCAGACAGGGTCCAGCACAGGCACTACAGAGGGGCTTACCTTGAGAGCGGATGATGGCACAAGGTGCTTTTAATCTGAACTGAGACACACACACACAAGGATGAGCAGAGCCAGGGCTGCTTGATAAAGGCACAGTAGCAAAGCTGCTGGTTTGCACATCAAACACGGATTTAGAACCCCTCTAAGCAGCTCGTGGTGTGTCTGTAAACAAGGCCAATCTCCTCTATCCAGTTTGGCTAATGCACTCTGCCAGGGTGTGCACGGGATGGGGGAGGACAGAGGAGGCTTTGCAGGGCTCATGGAGTAAATAGGGGTGTCTCCTCCCTGGTGTGTGTGTGCTTTGCACGCTGCTGTAGGATTTGAACAAGCATTTTGCAATAGAGTCCTGGTCCCAAGGCTCTAAATCATTTCTCTCCTGCAAAAATCCTGTTAATTTCTCCTCTTTCTCTCCTCAAATACCCTCTGTTCTGCAGTGCCAGATTTCATGACTTTCCAGTTGCAGTAGGACTATTTGCATGGATAGAAGTGGAGGAATCAGGCTCACTGATGCTAGAGGAAGGTGGGTAGATCTTCCCTCTCTTCCTTCTGTCCCTGGTGATTAGAGGGAGTTGGTTTGATGTCTGAATATTGTCTGAGAGAGGGCATTTGATGGAGACATGGCAGAACGTCAGGTCTCGCTCCAAACAGCAAGCAATTTGCTATGGTTCTGCATATCATATTTGGGATTGAGTGTGGATTAAAGACCCTTTCCCCAGTGATTAGAGGCTTCTTTGGCTGGGGTGTGGAAAGCAGCACAAGGCCAGCTTTCCAACGTTGCAGAGCTCCCAGTGAGCTTGGGCTTTTCCTATGGATTGTTGCTCAGTGTGATGGAGATGACAAACCCTGAGAGCCTTGGTCTCGGTGATCAGAATAGTTGGATGTTAACCTGATTCCTATGGAAATCCCATGTGATGGGGAGAACAGGACATCTGTATCCCTTGGAGGCTGTGTATATGTGTTGCTTTTGGGGTCCTGAAAAGCAGTGTTCCTCAACATGTTTCAAAAACACCATGGAAGAGAGATCTCTCTCTTCTCTCTGTGAGGTTATTTGCTCTGTATTAACACTCCTGTCTCATCTTCCCACTTGATGCTCTGTTGACTAAACAAAGGAGAAGGAGAAATTTCAGGAATGAACTGTAAACAGATCCACATAAATTGGATCTCTGGAATTTGCATTGACAAGGCAGCACTTGTACCTCTCGCGCTTGGATCCGTAGCTGATCAAACCAGTCGTCTGTCTTTGGGCCTATCCCTGAACTGTGTGTGCCCACCATGAAGGGCTTCCCAATGGCTTTGTGGAGGCCTGGAGCTTTCATCTGCTGTGGAGGAGTTAATATTGGGGGTGAAAAAGAATTGAGATCAAGGATGTTATAGCTAATGGTTAGAGACAGAATCACAGCGAACGGCTGTTGCCTGAGCGTGTGGTAATGAGCTGGGATGCAGACATGTTCTCATTTAACAAAGCCAAAGAACGACAAAAAATTAAGCAGAAGCCTTTATTGAACTGCTGCCTTAAATTGAGCAGAAAATCAGCTCCAAATGGCCATCCAGGAATTGTAAACCCAGGCACCTTTGTTTAGGTGTTTAACCATGAAGGGCAGTTCACCCAGCCAACATGAGGGCCTAGGCTCTGTCAGTGCCATTCATCCTATTGGTTTGGATCCGAAGGACTGTCCTTTCTTCATGCTCTGTTTTAGGTTCATTTTTAGTTCTTCTGGTGCCTTGTGGGAGTGGGAGGTAACCAGCATCCTTTTGTAATACAAATGGAGATCTGAGGAGGTGAAGGAAAAATGGGAAAGCCCAACATGGAAGTATTTCCTTATGCCGTGCCCTGCAACTGCACTCGCAGCATAGGTTAATGCATGGGATTTAGCTGGTGTGAATGTTAAGGTTTTATTCTTGGCTGTTTAACTGCAGGAGGAGAAGGAGCCAAGGCAGTTTAGTGCCCTGTTCCTGGAGTTTAGTATAAGGTTTACTCTTGGCAGGGATTTGAAGCCTGCCTCTGGCAGGAGGGTGCTTGTAGGGTGGCTCTGCAAGCACCTTTGGGAAAGGTCAGTGATGTGTTTCAAGGTGCATCTCCCTCACTTTGGGGACCAGGCTCACTGTGGCAGCTGAAGTAGCTTGGTCTCCTCTGTGCCTTGCATGAGCAGGGCAGGCTGACCACGAGTCCATCACTCGCTGGCAGTTGAATCAGCCACCAAGCTCATGGCCAGTATTTGTTGCAGCTTTGAAACTGAAATAAGCACTGACTGTTTCTTCCTTTCCTTGCAGCTCTGGGAAGAGCAAGATTATCCTGCTTCCAAAAATAACCTCTTCCCCGCCCCCTGCTCCCACCTCCTTTCCCAGGTGCCTCACAGCAGCTAGTAAAGAGCTGAAAACAAATCACTGGTGTGGTGACATCTCACTGATGTTATATATAGAAACCCAGCGCAGATCGTAACGTGGCGCTTGACTTGTCCACTCCTGCTTGCTGCTGGGTGGAAGTGCGGGGAGAGGAGGCAGAGAGTGAGTCACTGCTCTGACCCTGCCACAAGTCAAACTGATACTTCAGAGGCAGGGGTTTGATACTGCTCCTGCTCCAGTGCATGTGGTGTCTCTGTGTCATCACGTTTGGATGACGTGGATGTAGTTCTGCAAAGATTAGCCTTCTGCTCTTGCTGCACAGCAAGGTAACACTGTCCATACAACATCTGCCCATAGCTGTATGTTTGGGAAATGTTGTGATTAGATGCCCAGGTAGCAGGTATTTATATATAGAGATACTGGGAGGTTTGTAGGAGGAGCAGCCGGAGGAGGTGGAGGGAATACCAGGGTGCTGGCACAAGCCACACACACAAAGATTCAGCACCTAGGAGCCCACAGGGGATTGAGGATGCTGTCCCTGGCACGTTGCTGCTCTGCTCCTTGTTTCAAGCCATCAGCAGTGTGCCCGTGGCTCACGGCTTTGTGAGGTCCAGATGATGGAGATGCCCCACTGAAGAGAAACAGCTCATTTGGGTAAATGGGAAAGAAGATGATAACCATTACTATAATCTGTGAAAGGCCATGTATTGGTTTGGGTTTTTTCTCCCTTCTTGCTGCCTCTGCATATCCAGGTAAGGCCAGGTTTCCCCGCAGGGGCAGAGTAAAGACCTTCAGCTCCTTTCCCTCTGCTAAGCACATCTGATGACTTGCTATGGATCTTAGGCCATTGAGTGCCAGTCGAGGAGATTGGTGGCATGTGTATCACTGGGGAACAGGCTCATAAATTAAGCTGGGATCTGTCCTGTGATGCCCTCTCCCCAGATACAAGCCTGTGGTTCAGAACTGGTCAGGGGAGTCAGCAGTGCTGCCTGCCTTACATCAGCCATGAGCAGACTTGGGCGGGTTTGTCCTGGGATGGAGGGCTGGGGGCTGGGAGGATTTTACTAACGATTGCTGTGAGCTAGAAGAGGGTCAACTGCCTATTTCATTAATTTTTCAGCTCTGCACAACCTTTTTGTTCCCAATCCCTCCTCTTCCCTTTGCTTCCCTCCCTTTTCCCTTTCTTTTCCTTGCATTTCTTTGGTCCTCAGACCCTTTTCTCTCCCTTCCTTTTAGCATTCTTAATCCCCATCTCCCATATGCGCCCTCCTTCCTTTCCATTTCTCTTCCTGCCTTTATTTCCCTTGTCCTCCCTGTTCTCCCTTCCCCACCCTCCCTCCATCTCCAAGCTCCTCGGGAAGAAGACAATTTGAAGGCTTTCCACTCTGCTCTCAGCTGAGAGGCTCCTTCCCTCAAGCCAATCAATGGCAGCCTTTCAGCCCCAGTGGGGCTTGGCAAACATTAGATCAATAAGTTATTAGCACCATTCTGTCAGCTGTAATGTGGAGATTGATCGGGGCCGGGGCTCCTGCATGCTGCCTGGCACTTCCCCAGCCTGATAAAGATGACAGATTAAGGGAATAAGAAAAAGGAATTAAGGAGTCTGGCTGTCAAAGCTGTCACGGGCTGGAGGAGCGCTGGTGTTTCTCAGGGGCTGAAGGAGTGCAATCGGACATTGAAATGGTGCTAAGGGTACAGCACCACCAGCAGCTCTGCTGGAAAGCACTGTCATCAGCATTCCCTTCTCTAAAGAGATGGCAGGAGCTTTGTAGGAGCAGCCAGAGGAGGTGGAGCTGCTGTGCTGGCGGTGGAGGGAACACCGGGATGCTGGCAGAAGCCACACGCAGAAGATGCAGCACCTAGAAGCCCAGAGGAAACGTGGGTGCTGCTGTACCCACCTTCTGGCATGATTGGGTGTTGTGTGGCATTGCCCAGGAGTGAGGGAGGGATCAGTGTCAGAGGAATGATCCCAGCTCTCATAGCTTTATATCACAGATCTATAAATTGAGGCCAAATGGCCTTTGCCTGAGAGGTTTGTGGTCCTTTAAAGTCTGATCCTTATTGGGACCATGCTTAAGTCTTATGATTTAACAAGCTTCCCCCTTCTCCTGTCTTACCCACTAGAACACGCTCCTTTCTAGAGCTAGAAAGTGAGTCTCCAAAAGGCCTGGACTTCCAGCCCACCCTCCCAGCCTCAGTCTTTAAATGTCTTCTGGAAGCGAGTGGGGATTCACAAGTCTGCAATTGCTAAAAATCCTCTCTGCAGCATATCAAATGAATTCAGAGCTCTCTCTTATGTGCACTATATCCTCTCCATGGATGTTTTTCATACTATGAATATTTACCACCTTTCCATGGCTTGGTGCATGCTGTAAAAATGGATTTGGTAAGACTCTGGGAGACAAGGGGATGTTGATGCACCAATAAACAGCCTCTGACCGACAGGCAGGAGGATGGCTCCAGCATGGCCTCCATCTCCCTCTGTTTCACTCCTTGGTGAGATATTGGACAGTCCTTTTAGGTGCTTAGCTCCAGCTGGGCAACTGGAGTGAGCACAAGGAGGTGGGAAGTAGCAGGATACTTGTTTGCGTGGTAGGAGGAAAGGCAGATGGCCTGGTGGCGAGAGCTGAGAAAGGGGATGCAGGCAGCTTCGCATGCCTAAGGAAGGATGGTTGATGTGTTGTACATTGGGAATCCTACTCAACTACTGTCTAGTTGTGTGCTCTCACAGCTTTCATATACAATTAACTCCCACTTAGTGAACTTGGAAGTGTGATCCTTAGGGAATGTTTGCAGATTCCTTGGTCTAAGCTAGAGCCAGTCCCATGGCAGGAGTGCCCAGCTTGCTCTGCTGTTTGTACTCTTCAGGACTGGTACAGCAGCTAGCAAAAGGATGCTTCCTGCCCTGGAGAACTTGCAGTCTAAATCTACGTGACTACCAACAGACAGGTACAGATGTGAAGATGAAGAGGAACAAGAAGATAACCCAGTGCAATAGCTAAGGTGGGAAGCCTGCTGCCTGCCATGTCCCTAGAGCCATTAAGCTGACCTGCTGGGAGGAGGATGCTACCTTTATTTTGCAGCTCATTCAACACCCTCTTTGCAGAGATCCAGCAGTATTTCCCCCTTCCTTGCTAGAACTAACCCTGCCCCGTGAGCTGCCATGGCCTTGTATTGTTCTAGCATCCCAAGGCCCAGAAGCCCATTGCTTCCCTTCCCCCAGCTTCCCCAGTGATTGTTTTTGTTTCTCATTCTCGTTGCCCTCAGTTAAATTATGGCCCGTTATTCCCATGACCTTGTGCTTCACTCTCCCTTTGTTCCATTGATTCATGCTGGCAAGGGATGGGGCCGATGTGCAGCCAGATTCCACTCTGCCTCCTGCGTGGCCCCTTTGTGAGAGCAAAGCTGGTGCAGCCTCTTACAAAGACAAGCCCATCGTGGGGATGGAAGTCTCCAGGGTCCCCACAAACCTGTCACACTCGGCACAGGACCAGAGCGAGCAGCAGGGCTGGAGCACCAGGGTTGTCTGAGCAGAGCAGCTCCTCTGGTGGTAGCCTGTGTGTGCCAAGGGAAAGGGAAGAGATGAATAGACAGGGATGCTGCCAAGACATTTCAGAGTGGTCAGTGGGAATTGTCATCTCCACGGTTTTAAGTTTGATGGGGGAGTTAAAGAGCAAGGGAGGATGTTTTCCTCCTCTTGAAGTAATGTGAAAGAAGGTGAAAAAAGGACTTCCTTCTCATTAGATGTTGGCTATCGGAGCCTGGGTGATCTCCCATGTAGGTTGGCTCAGTTCTCTGTTTGCTCTGGGACTTCTGGGTCCAAGAAGCTTTCAGAGCAAAGCCAGTGATATGGATAAGGAGCGTGAGATAGGTCTTGATCTCTTCCTATTGTGCTGTAGCATAACACAGTGCAGAAAGTCTTGGAGCAGTCCCTCAGCTGTAATTGGAGTCCTCTCTATAGCCCACCCATTTAACATCATTCTGTGACCATCTCTTACTTGTTCATCTCCCTTGTTTAGGTGAAACTCAGTCACGAGGACACGGGCTCAGTTCTCACCCTGCCATCAATGCAATATGTGTCCTTGGTGCCTCTTCTCTGCTGCAAATTCCCTTGTGAAGAGTGGAGAATATTCCCTTTGTCTTTGGGGAAACCTAGGGATAGCTTTTCTAATGTTCCCAGCTGACTTAGGCTCCCAAGTGCTCTCTTCAGAGCTGATAATGAAGATGGGAGGCTGAGGATTAGTGGCAGTGCAGTAGCACAAAGCACTGTTACCTCCAGGTGGTGTTACCACCCATGGCATCTAATCAGTGTGTCTCAAGCCCAAAGAGGGCTGTGGTCAGATAACCCACATAGCAGCAGCAGGTGTTTTGGTGCCATACCCACATCCTTTCTCTTTCTGGTTGCCACTGGGTGATACTTGTGTATGGGGCCAGAAGTGCTGTCCTCCTCCAGCTGACCTTTCCTGGCCTGTCTATAGTCATGTTTCCCATTAGAAGTGCAGCAGGTGAGTGCTGGACTTCCCATGAAAGAGGGGTGGAAAATCCACTTGGATTTCTAGATCTTTGGGAGAAATACTTTGTTTCCAGAAGCCTCTCTGGATCACTTCCTGTACTACACTGGGCTAGCAGGAGCCTGGATGTAATGCAGGACCTGGGGTGTCAGGGCTGTGTGGCACTGGTGGCAGTTAGTGATCAGTATGCTTGGGGCTTCCTCTAGCACTCCTTCCTTGCATTATTGCCTGGCTTAGCTTCATAATGTTACAGTTCTACTGATAATGTGTTTCATTTTCAGCTTTATTTGGCTTCCTTTCAACTGAAATGCTTTGTGGAAGGCAGGAAAAAAGAGGCACAAGCAGGGATTTGGGGAACAAAAAAAAGGAGGAAAAATAAAGCCACCCCCATCCCTCCCTCCCATTCTCTAAGGTGGAATGTTGCCTTTTGGTGGTACATGGGTTGAACAAACAGCTGTCTTCTGGCTTTCTGGTCGATGAGTAGCAATGTACTCTAAATGCACAACCTGTCTTTGTGAGGGTGGTAAGACATCCAGAAGCTCTGCTGCCAGCTCATTTGCAAAACATATTTGGTTTTGCTGCTGCTGCAAAGTCAGGGGGAGATGGACTGTGGATGCTCCCAACCCATTGCCTTCAAGCACTGTCCTGGTTCTTTGTGTGAGGGCAAAAGGCGGTTGGAC
>NW_009928901.1:67837-76521 GCF_000696875.1 Nestor notabilis
GGGGATGAATTTAGAATATGGGGTCCTGTAAAGGGCATGTGTTTACTGTGTGCATTGCCAAAGCTGTGCAGATGGTTTATGTTGTAAAGAGGAAAGGATTGGTGCTGTAATACAAATACATTGTCATTTAGGTTGTACCCAGGGATCTGTGAGTTTAGTAAGTAACTAATGAAAATACAGCCTGCCCCTTCCCTGCTTTGCAGCTAAGAGGGGATCTGACTCCTTATACTGCTGGGCTGGCATTCAAAAGGTTGTTATTCAGTCTCGTGCTCTCTGCTGCTGCACTAAATTTGGGGTGGGCTGTTAGATCTTTGTGCCTCCATCCCAACCACTGATGATAATTAGTCCCTTTTCCTTACTCACTGTATATCTTGGTGATTTAGTGCCCACACTGCTGGGGACAGAGGCAGCCTCTGACACATTCCAGGGCTTTTCCTTAAATAAAGGGGATTAAAAGGAGGAAAATGTTCATTCTGTGATCTGACTGCCATGAAAACTGCTGGGAGAGAACCCAAATACAAACTCGGTGTGTGGGATCTGGTGCTTTGGTGCAACGTGGGCCTGAGATGCTGGAACTAAAACACTGCAGGTCATCCTGAGATGAATACACTAATGTGGGATCTCTCTGGAGTTCAGATCTCAACTGCAAGACATCCAGACCTCTCCCTATGGCACGGTGTGGATGGCAGGCTCTTCTTGGGGCTGCAAGTGGCTGTTCTGCAGACGGGTGGGCACGGCTCTGGTGCAGTTGGTTCTGCTTCAGAGTTGCTGTGTGATCTCAGTCTTCCCCTGCCCAAGCGCAGCCGGGTGGGAGCGAGGTGGGACTTGCAGCCTGTCCTGCTGACGTGCCTGGGAATAGCAGGGCATGGTGCTAGTCGGAGCGAGTCTGCTGGCAGATGGGCACACGGGGGTGGGAATGGAATAGCGAGAGAGAAGGAGTGATAGGAGGGTAATGAGGTGCCTTGGCAGAGTTGTGAAACCAAGGAATCTGCACTGCTCGTATTCTAACTGCTGTCACATGGAACTGGGGCTTCTGTCACCAGCTCTTCCATGGACTCTCTCCTGCCTGAAGTACATAAAAACAAGCCCTGTTGGGTTTTGCTGCCTCCTGCCCAGGCTGGGAGGGGCGAGCAGAGCAACGGGACTTTTGTTGTTTCAAAGCCACAAATCCCGGATGAGAACACTCCTGAGGAGGATATATGTGATCTTGGCCTCCAGCACTGAGGGTTTACAGCACCAGGCTAGCATTTCCAGGAAAATCAGCATGAAGAATGAAGCGTTCCGTGGGGAGGGAGCTGGTGACTCTGTTTGTGCTGCGTGGCCAGGTACTTCCTAGCTTTGATGCTGGCTTGGCAAGCTGATAGTGGCTGTGGCTTTGGAGAAGGTATTTAAAGGGTAAACTGAGGCAGGAGCTGACTCAACACCTGGGATATGAAGTGCTGAGAAAACTGAAGTGCTGTCACTGCCTGACTCCATCCTTTCCCATCTTCTTTCCTATTGCCACTGTTCTGTTGTGTTTGGTTATGGGGGGTTGCAAGCTTCCGCAGTTGTCTCTGAGCACCAGTTCTGTTAACAGGCTGGGTGAGAGGGTCATGGCAAGGTACAGTTGGAGGCATCTTGTGCTCTTTAAAACCTTGAAATGCCACTTGGAACTTCGCAGGGTTTCCAGCATTGCTCTTTGGATGGAGGCAGTGCCTGGCAGGCTCTGCCCTCGGCACTGTGGCAGCCACAGAGCTGTGCTCTGGAGCTCCTTGCTAAATCCAACGCCAAGGCAGCAACCTGGGCTCGCTTGGCTCAATTCAGAGTGACGTGGAGTGATTCTGAGGATGAGGGACAGTTGCTTGGCTTAAAATGTCCCCTGGCACAGCAGTAATTCTGTCGTTCTTATAAGAGGACCAAGGGGGTTTGTAACCTTTCTTAACCACCACACTTGGGGCGAGGGGCAGGAGCTTTGCCTGCGTGTTGGCTCGCAGGCAGATGCAACGTGTGCTCCCTCAAATATGGTGCTTGTTTGTGAGATTGGGGTGGTTTTTTTTTTCCTCCTTAAGATGCTGCATTTTTAACGAGCCCTTGATAGATGAGAATTTGATGCTTGCAGTGACAAACAGGCTCTTCCTTCCTGCCCATATGCAACATCATGCTTTCAGTTTCCCCAGCCTTATGGGAGGATATTGATTTTAAATCTGTTCGGGGACGCTGTAATTGTATATTAGATATTTTGCGTTGGGTTTGTAGGGCTGCAGTAATGCAAAAGGCTTGAGTGTTTCCGTACAATCTAGAGGGGGAAGATTGCTAAGGACCTTGAGGTTTTGAAGGAGGAGGAGGAGGAAGGGGGGGGAGAGATTGAGAGAGAGCGAGCGAGAGAGAGACAGATACATACTGTGGTAGGAAGATTCAGAGATCTGTTGTGCTTTTTTTCCTGTGTTGTTTTTTTCCTCCCCTTCCTCTCCCCCAGTTGCTTTGCATCAGGGCATGAAAGGAGTGGAAACACCAGGGGGACAAAAGGCACCAGAACAAATGATGAAACTCAGTAAGGAAATCAACTGGATTCGGAATTTATAGCTTTAAAGCGTTGCATTGATCAGGGTGTGAATAGTCATTATGTGCTTTTGGGCTGCGTGATTAGGAAAGCAGATCAAGGCTCTCAAGATGATGATTTTTCTTACTTTCTGTTTCCCCCCCCCGCTTATAATATCTGTGTGCGTGTGTCTGTGTGTGTGTGAGAGAGAAGCAAAATACCAAAGTCTCTCTGGTTGCTTCTGCAAAGAGGAAAAGTACAACCTTATCTGATGCTCAGGTTTCTCATCTCTCTTCTAGATGAAATTTTAGGCAAGAGAAGAGTATGTTCTCCCAACAGCAGCAGTGAGTGTCCTTTAGAAAGCAAGAAAGCCAGAAGTGAGTCCCCAAAGGGTAAGTGCTGCTTCTCCCTCCCCCATCCCCTTCCCCTTTCTTCTCCTTTCTTAAGAGTGGAACTTAATTGAAATTAAGGAGGGAGGGGAGGGAGGCTTGCAAGAGGCTGTGGGGTGGGAGCTGTGAGTGTCTGGCACTGAGGGTGCATGAAGGAGGCTACCAGTGCTCTGTGCTTTCTTTATCTCATCGGAGGGAGGTTTGCAGTGCGAGAAAGGGATTGCCTCTTCATTAGAATAATTGCTTTATGATTAAAAACAAGCACGTTGCAGCCTTTGAGGTGGATTTTTCAGGGTATTTCTACTTTTCAGGCAGAGTAGCTTGATTACATGTTTAATATAAAAGATACACGCAGGCTTATCATGCTGGCATCTGTTCCTTTAAAGGGGAAAAAAAGAAGCCTAGCAGGGAGAATAGGGCTGCCTAGTTCTTTCATATGCATTTATGGCACTGTTCCTATAGAGATGGAATCTGCAGAAGGTTTCTCTTTTTTACAGCTTCTTTTATTATTATTATTATTTAATCTCCTGATTTGTCTTAAGGTTCTTTGCTAGAAACATGGGGGTTTAAACTTTCTTTACGCCTGGCAAAGTGCAGTGGGTAATTGAGCCTGCAGCTAATGAGTTTGGCTCAAGGTTGTGTAAATGAGGTTTTGCAGGCCCTTCACTTCAAGGCTTTGTTGTTAAGTTCAACCTAATTAGCTGTCAGGAATACCCAGCTCCATCACACTGCCTGTCCTGTGCTCTTAGGCTGCTAAAAACCCCTAAAAAACAAAGCAGAGTAGAAGCTAGATCCTGTTTGATGGGTTTGGAGTCCAGCAGCTGAGGCTCTTTATGGTTTGTATATTCCCAATAAGCAATGCAGGGAATCAGTTTGTCCTGAAGCCTTTAAGAAGGCTACTTGTGTTAAGAACACTACTTGTGTTATGGAATATAGAAGTTTTGCATATTGTATATGTAAGTATTGCATAATGTATATTGTTTCTTCTTGACTCCTGGTCCCCAAATTGTGATCTGAAAGGCAGCATCTCTGGGAGGATGTTGAATTCTAGTGTCACTTAATATAACATTGCTAATACTGCCTAAGAACATATTAAATCTCTTCTTTCATGTAACCCTCTCCTGCCCGGTAACTCTGTAATACAAGTAGAATTGCTTCAGCTTTTTATTGGGCTTTTCTGAAAGGTGCAAAGAGGATCCCTATAGACTGCTACTCTTTACCTGTTTTCCTTGTTTTATCTGCCCTGTTCCTGTGATCCCTGTTTCTAGTAGATGTGCAGGTAGCTTCCAGCAGGATGCTTCTATAGATTCTGAAATACTTTTGATATACAGGGGCATGGGGCTCCTGTAACCCACTTGAAACACCTGCTGTCATCTTTGCTGTTTCTGCCGAGTCTGTATCCTTGGTAATCCCAAGACATGCATGCTTAGGAAGTGAATCCAGGGAACAGCGTCCTGTGTGGTCTGGCTGAGAATGGGCTAAACTGGAGTCAAGCCATCTGGAACCAAACTGTTGCATTTGGATTCACCCTGATAAAGTGGCTGAACTTGCACGAATTGATGGGTTTGCCCTGGGAGCAGCAGGGTCAGGCAGTCTCATTCCATTCCTCTCCTCTGTTCTTCCCACCAGTTTTGCTCACTTGAGTGGGTTGAGCAGCCCTTGGCTTTGCCCTGTGCACTCAGGATCTAAATCCTTAGCTCTGAATGACTCAGGGATTCCCCCGACTCATTAACAGAAGGGTTCCTTGGAAGCCCTGAATAAAGAAACTTCCCTTTTCTACACCCACTTGTTTCTCTGAAAGCCTTCCCTGCCCTTTGAAAGAGTTTGAGGCAGTGGAAATTTTGAACTGGGCCTTCCACTGCTCTCCAGTGTTACCTGTTACATGAGGTCATTGGGGAACCCCTGTTCTCTCCAACGCTGTGGCAGGCATTGTAAGCCTAGGCTGTGCTGATGCTGTAATACCATCAGAATAGTGAGGGGCTGAATAGGGGCAGAGACTTTTGTGCTTTGGGAGCCTTTAGCTATCCAGTCCCTGCTATGAAAAGGGGCGCAAGGGAAGGGCTATAGCCACTGTTTCTGTGTCTTAAGCTCCAAACAGTGAGAGCACCTTGCAGCTGAGAACTCCCAGACTTCCTATCCCACCAGCAGTCAGGCAGCGTTCCTTGCCATGGGTACTGTGGAGGGCTGGGGGGAAACAATCCCTGTTTTTCCCAGCTCTGCAGTAAGGAGCTGGCTGGAAATGGAAGGATCAGAGTTGTGTGGCAAGCAGTTTTCAAACAGGACAGTGGCTGCTTACCTGGAATTTGGGAACTGCTGCTGTGGAGCAGTGCTGTAAAGTGTGAGATTGTGCTAGAGCCCCAGGCTTGGCTGAGACCCAGATGCTGCGAGTGCAGTCTGTGATTTAGGAATGGGAAGGGAAACAAGGACCAGGTTCCTCTGGTCCGAGCCAGGTCTGCAGCATCTCCCTGGGATGCACCCTTCCTTCTTCTCCAGCCCGTTGCTGTGCCTGGGGTGGGTGCTGATGCTCCACCGCCACTCTGCTGGGGTGATGTAGATCTCGAGGTGGGGACTGTCCTCTCCCCGTTGCAGCTGTACCATCTCCAAACCAGCCCTTTGAAGAGGAGAAGTGACCCCGCATCTCGTGCTGCTGTGGCTGCGCCTGGCGAGGCAGGGAGAACAGAGGCAGCCAAGTAAATCACTCCTCCTCTCCGACTGAGTGCAAAAACACCTGTAGGGCTGGAAACCCTTCCAGCAGGGAAGCAGTAACCTTCCCTTCCCCCTCCCCAAAGCTCGCAGTATGCGCACCAGAGATCAAAAGAGAGCCCTATCTCAGTGGAAACAGGGCTGCGCCAGCGCTGCTGTCAAACAGAGCAGAACGTTCTCGTGTCTAATATGGAAATGTGAGCATATCAGAGGCTCGGCTGAGGGCTGTGCTGGCAGGTCACAGAGGAAGCTTTCTCCCAGGGAGACAGTTCCCCAAGTAAAAGCCTTGCTCCTGCGGCGGCAGCGTGTCTGGAGATGTGCTTCTCCTATACCTGGAGATGTGAAATAGAACTGAACGACTGCAGAAAGAGAAAACCCAGGAAGAGGGGTTTGGATCCTGTTTGAACTGCTGGAAAATGAATGAGGCAGAAGGCTCCTCATTTGGGAAGATTTGAAACTAAACTGGACTAAGTGCTGGAAAACACATGTAGGGAACAATATTGCGCTCACCCCCTGGGGTGGGCTGATGAGCTCATATGCTGCTCCTTCTGCCATTCTCCTTTCTTTGCTGTTGTAGATCATTTGAAACAAAACAAAATCTCAGTACATCTTTGGTTAATGGAGTAAACCAGAGCTGCAGCTGAATGACAGCTCAGACCCAGCCTCTGCCAGTTTGTTCCTCCCCTTTGGAGATGGGCGGGATCCATATGTTGATGGGTTTGGCAGCTGTCTAATTAGGCCAAATGAAGAAATCGTGTTTGGCCCCATTCTTGCTACCAGCATCCACACTGCTGGCTGTGGTGGGAGTGGGCACAGGCCCTCTCTGCCCTGGCAAGTGGCAGTGAGGACCCTACTGACTAAGACCTGGCTTTGAACCTGGGGTGAGATGCTTTTGCAGGAGGCTCCTTAAGCTTTTACTGTGGTTCAGTAGAGAGCCTTGGCCTGTCATGTGCTTGTTGTGGGAAAGGAGGGGAGATGGACGGGCTGGGTGCTCCTGTCTTGTCTGGGGTTCATAGAATCCCAGACTGGTTTGGGTTGAAGGGACCTTAAAGCTCCTGCAGCTCCAACCCCTGCCACGGGCCGGGACACCTTCCACTAGAGCAGGTTGCTCCAAGCCCCTGTGTCCAACCTGGCCTTGAACACTGCCAGGGATGGGGCAGCCACCGCTTCTCTGGGCACCCTGTGCCTCAGCACCCTCACAGGGAAGAACTTCTTTACTAGTATCTCATCTAAATCTAGTCTAATGGGGAGGATGAGCCTTAGAAAAGCTTGATGAAAAGGTGGTGCAGCAATGACAGGTCCTTCAAGCAGAGCAGAAAACTTCCAAGAGCCTGAATTCTCTGTGGCTGCTCCCATCGGGACCCTGCGGTGTTGGCGGAGGGAGGGAGATGTGGGCTCGCCTCGATTTGGATGGACAGGGAACACTCTGAAGCACTCAGAGCCCCAGCAGATGCCTGCCCCAGCCCTGCTTTCCCAGTGCCTGCTCCAGGGTCCATTTCACACCTGGCGGCTGGAAGAGATTTGTCGGGATCAGTCTCCCGCATTACCCCTGGTAATGACAAAAGCAGACAGCAAAGCTTCAGCAAAGCTGGAATTACCCCTGGCTGAGGCATGCAAAATCTTCCAAGTTTTAAGTGCTGGAAATCCAGCCTTTCCCTGGACTCCTCCTTCCTCTTAGCCTCCCCTTGCCACCCTCATTCCCCCTCCCCGCCTTGCACCTGAAATCTGCTCTGCGGCTGATCGGATAGAGTTTATGGTAATTAAGTGTTATTAAATCCCCTCCCTCCTCCCTTTTTTCTCTAATGACACAGCTGTGGGGGGAAAAAAATCAGTGTTTTTCTAAATCAGGTCTGTGGCATGTGGCTCTGCTCCTTAGGCCTTTGGTAGGAGCATCAGGAGGGAACTGAAACGCTTGGTGCGCTTCTGCGTTCCTGGGGGAAGCAGCAAGAGAGCAGAGGAGGAGGATGTGGGAAAGGGACCTGGAAGGGAATTCTGCCCCTCGCCCCCTGCTCCTTCCATTGGTGACTTGCAGGTCTGGGTACCAGAGGTGGGGAGTAGGAGGGAAGCAAGCACATGGCTGTTGTTTCATGCAGCTCCGTGCTCTGGGTCTGGTTCCGAGGTGTGATGTGCAGGGTGGGACCTGGCTCCTGCCTTGAGGCAAGGCCACGAACCTGTGATTCACACAGGAAGCCTGTGGTCCCAGAGATGCAGATACATCACAGGGGTAGAGATCAGTGGTTGCAGATATGGCCACAAATTGCTGTGAGGATCCGTGCTGAGCTGGATGGCTGGGCTGGGTGGAGGGGACTGAAGAGGAAGAGTGCCTTGGGAGCTGGTGGTGCAACCCTTTTGATTGAAACATCATTCATTATTATAACTACTATTATTATTGATAATCATATTATCCCTTCCTGTGTTTTGAGGAGGTGGCGTCATTCTGGCATGTGAAAGTTGCACCCCCAAAATCTGAGCTCCTGCATGCTTGGCTGTGCAGTGAGTTTGGTGGCAAGACAGCAGTTGCTGCTAATGGTCTCTCATCCTGGCCAAGGCAGAGGTGAACCAGCCCCTGAGCTCCCATGGCAGGGCACATTCTACTCTGTCTCTTGGGCTGTATTTGGTTGCCAGAGTTCTCTTCCCAGCAAGATGTCCATTGCCTGCACTTTCGCCACAGCATAAAGCAAATGGCTTGTGCTCAGAGCCACCACCTTGGCTTTGGAGCCAGTCTAGCAGCAGAGTCACCTGCCAGGATCCCTGAGGGACAATGTGAAATGAGGTGGATGAAGGAGCACGAATCTGGGGCACACGGTAGGGTGGTCTTGTCATTCACTGAACGCGGCGGTGGTCTGGTGACTGCAGCATGGGGGGAGCCCTTCCCTCCCCTTCTGCCTGTGGAGATTGTTCCTGGGAGTTCCTCTCTCAGTAATGAAAAGGTTTTGCCTGTGGGGAAGATCCAAGATAAAACAGTGTTAGAGCAGCCACCGCCAAGGCAGAGAAGGGTAATTACTCTGAGTTCTGCTTACAGTAAACAGAAAGCCTCTGTGGTTTTATCTCCCTGATGGTTAGAGTGGGATTCC
>NW_009928901.1:76552-77878 GCF_000696875.1 Nestor notabilis
AGGGCCTTCCTCAAAGCCTCTCCCTGTGCAGTCATTCCAGGAGGATGGAGAGGTGGTAGTGCTGGGTGTGATTTTAATGGCCTCGGGGTGCTCAGCCATAAACCAAAGTGCTCCTGTGACTTCCCTCCGAGAGCCAGGCAGTTGGACTGTCATCACTTTTGGGTGGTTGTCAGCATCACCTACACAGGGTACTTGAACACCTCTCACATAGTGTGTCCTTGCGGGTGTTCAGAGACGTGGGGGAAAGATGTGTGTGTCTGATCAGGTATTAGCTGCAAAGAACTCTCATTCCCCAAGATGAAAGGGTGAGAACTCGTGAGTTCTTTCCTCCTGCCTGTCCTCTGCCACCTTGGGGATATGGAGCTGACTGGGAATTTCATGTTATTATAATGCAGTGCTTGTTGCTTTAGGGAAAGGTAGAAGAAGAAGTTGTCCATAAGTGTTCTATGGACCTTCCTGTGCCCATGTTTGGAGGTTGAGCAGCTTGTAGGTGTGTTTTGACCCCATAAAATGGAACCTCTTGGAGCACGAGTACAGCTGCATGTGGCTGCTTGGTACCTCGAGTTCAGTGGGTACACTAGAGTTGTGGGAAACCATGCTCTACCTCCCTTTCCCTTCCCTTTGCTCTGTCCCTGTACTTATATGATTTTCCACTGTATTTCTCTCTGGAAAAAAGACCCAATCTTTCTGCTCTTCAGAAAACTCCCACACGCCTCTGCTTGAGGACTCGGTGACTCAGATGACCCCGGAGGAGCACTACAGGCGCATGATGTCGGCGCTGAATGAGCACGGCACCTTTGAGGAGCAGCAGCAGCAACGTCTCTACCAGCTGGCCAACAGCATGGCAGTGCCCAGCCATGGAGGTACGGGCTCTTAGTGATGGGGGGAGAAGGGGCTCGCTTTGCCTTTTGCCTTTTAAGATGTCTCTGACCCCTGCGTGCACATGAGGAGGGTTTATGGGCTGTGGTGGGGTGTGTGTGCCATGCAATGAAAACAGATGGTGTGAAAGAGTATCCTACAGACTCTTTCTCCCACCATTTCTATGGGGCATCTACCCTCCACCATCTGTAAATACCAATACCTTCTGTAGCCATCTGTGGGGGCTGCACATTTGCTTATTGGAATAGATGAACTGCAGCATCACTACTGTGTATTTTGCAGTGGCAGAGAGGAGGGGTTCTTGTCTTCCTCTGTTTCAAGAGTTCACGTCAGTCTGAATATTCAGATTCCTGTGGTGTAAGTCTTCTTTAGGTCATAGTGTGGAACAAGGGGAATGAGTGTTGGCTGGGGGGGGTGTGAGATATAGGGAATGCTGGATCTTGCTGC
>NW_009928901.1:77909-80079 GCF_000696875.1 Nestor notabilis
CAAAGTGATGTTGCGGGATTTGGTTAAACATTGATAGTGATAGGTTTAGAAAGTTTCTGCAGTAGTTGCTACACACAGACATCACATAAATTGGTGTTAAAGACATTTCACCTTCGTGAGAATTAGATGTCTATGATGTTACAGACAATTAAAATATGTAGATGAAGCTAAGTTGCAGGGAAGACAGCTTAGCAGGCAGATGAAGTCCATGGGCCAGGCTCATCCATGGTATCATCCATTAAAAGCAATTACATTTACATCACTAAGGACTGATCAGGTCCTTCACTAGCCAGAACCAGATCTGCTGTGGCAAAGTGAGGGGAAGGTTGTTGCAAGGGAGAGACCTTCTTGCATACCCAGTGTGTGCTCACTCTGGGAGGGCTCCATCAGAACATTGCCATGACGACCCTGCAGGTTGCAGCTTCCAGCACTCAGACCTTCCCAGGATGGTTTGGTTCTCTGAGGCTGAGCTGGGCACTAGGATAGCTGGAGGGACCCCCTGGGCCTTATTTATTTAAGGGCTGTCGCATGCACTGCAGATTGTGCCTCTGTATGTGCCTGTCTGCTGTTCCTAGGCTGTAGCAGCACAGGAGTATTTCTGCACTGGTGTCTGTGTTCAAGGGAGGATGCTGCCAATCTGCTCTTCAAAGGAGCTCTTTAAAAGGCTGATGCTTGTGCAGTTACACCGGGGAAAATCAAAAACCTGGTTCTGAAGCAGCCTCCTCATTAACAGATAGCATTGCCCCAGTGCTGCTGCCTTGTCCTGGGGCTGGTGTCGTGGGGGAATAAGGGTCCCGCAGTACCAGGATCCCATAGATCCTGCATGGATTGTGGGGCTTTTGGGAGGTTTTGCCTCGGCTGTGGAGGAAGCTGGATAAATCCAGGCCGGCTGCAGCCTCCTGCGCTGTGCCTAAAGGGGGCACCAGGCAGTTACATCTGCAGGAACCGCTTGGCAGAGCACAGGAGCCACCAGCATCTCCCTCCCCCAGCCAAAGGCTCCTCAGCCCACTGCTTCTTCCCTGGGGTGAGCAAAGCTGGCTCTGGAGTAAAGCTGTGCCTTGTAGCATTGATTTAGGAATGAGGGAAGTAACTCAGCAGTCTGGATCAGGCACAGGAGGAGGCGATGCTGTTCCAGGCTTGGAAGCAGAGGTTGAAGCATCACTGAGAAGCAGTGCAAGAATCTGTAGCTCCTCTGCTGCTTCCTACCCGAGGTGTGGAGGGATGACAGATACCTGCGTGATCCAGGGAGGGAGCACAAGCAACGTTGGTGAAGGATCCAGCAAGAGCTGGAGGAGAATCTCTGGTCTAGAGTGCAAATCCCCAGGGCTCCTTGTTAGGTTAATGAAGAGGCTGTCATCTTTTCCACTCTGTTTGATTTGATTGGCTTCTCTGGGGGCAAGAAGGAGATTCCTTTTGCTGTGGAGTAAGGATTTGCTTGTCAGCAAAGGCATGGCATAAACCTGTGCTGAGGAACACGGTAGTGAACGTGGCACATGCTTATTTGTGAGCTGTTCAGCTGTCCGAGAGCTGCAGAGCTCCTGCAAGCGTGATACATAGGTATGTAGAAGGTAGAGCCACGTGAGTTTCCACACACCCCTGCAATGAACACAAGTACAGTATGAGAGGACAGTATATAACAAGCATCATGCAGACATGCAAATGCTGAATGTTCAACCATGATGTGCAGGTCCGTCTGGACCATATTGAATACAACAGGGCATGTACTCAGCACAAAACACATTGTGTGTGCTGGTATTGTGACAGAGCACTTAACCTGGGCACTGGCTGGCTGCTGGACACAGGGAACACACACATCCAGGCAGCAGAGCAGCTGGTGTCACCTCCTTCTCTCCCCATGGAATGAGCAAAGTAGCTCATTACATTAAAAGCCTGGGGTATTCTTTATGATTAAACTGTCTCATCAGTGAGGGGTCACACGGGGGTTTTGGGGTGGGCACGGGGGAGAAAAGGAGCCTGCATGGACAGAGCCTGGTGTGCAACATGGGCAAAAACAAAACTTGGTGCATTTTTGGGTTGTCTCCACACCACAGGGCTCTGGTTGGGCTATAAATTATTAGTGCCGGTACAAAGCGCAGTTTATCTGCGGGCTCACATGGAGGCACCAATAACATTAATTATTGAAAAACTCTTAATAATTTAGAAATCTTCT
>NW_009928901.1:80297-80589 GCF_000696875.1 Nestor notabilis
TGCGGGGGGGGGGTTTGTTGCGGTCATTCAGGATCAATGAAGCTTCTGGAAGTGGCTGCATGCCAGAATTGTAAATTACAGGCACCGTGGCAATCAGGAGTGACCTGGGGTTTTCAGATAAGGAATTTCTAAGCAGTGAAGGTGCACGCTCCCTGGCTCGAAGAGCTCTCCAGGCTTCTCTGCCAGCTGATGGGGGTTGGTGCTGCACTATTTCCTGCATGCTTTTGCAGCTCAAAATTGTATGTCTCTTTGATGCTTATTCCCTCAGTTTGGGGATCGCTCCTCGCTTTCC
>NW_009928901.1:80636-81292 GCF_000696875.1 Nestor notabilis
ATTTGCTGTCTCACCATGGGGTTTCTGCCCTGACCAGCACCAAAATCTGTGGGGACTGGTGAAGCTCAAGCTAGGGTTGGGGTAATGGGAATATGGGTGGCTGGGATTTCCAGAACCAAAGGAAAACAACATGGTGATATAAAGGAAGGCAAGCAGACCAAAAGTGCATCATTCCCAGGGACATGCCATGCTCATATTTACCTGCATTAAGAATTGGTTGTGGGGAGAAGACTTAATACGCCACTGGATGTGGAGTGCTTTGGAGTCTCAGGATGTGGTCATTGGGATAAACCCTCCTCTCCCCAGCTGTGTTTTGGTTTCCTTTTGCTGTGGCACACGGGGAGTGTATGAAGGAGGTTTCCTCTAAGTGTGCATCTGTGTGTGCGCTTCCTGTGTACCATGTGAATGGCAGCAGAGGGTTTGGTGTGGGATAGAAACAGGTTGGTAGAACCCACAAGTTGTAGGTGCAGGAACTAAGGGGTCTTGATGTTTAACCGTGAGAGAGCAGCACTGTGGAGAATGCCTCTGTCAGTGCAACTGCTGCGTGTGCCCATGCCACTGGACCTTCTCATGGGTCTGCCCATCAATGGTCAGATCAAGGGGCCCCTTCCCGTACCCCATCCTCAGCTGCTCTGTGGCTGCAGAGCTGTGCTGGG
>NW_009928901.1:81381-81595 GCF_000696875.1 Nestor notabilis
GAACGGGCTCCCCCCATCCCCGGTGTTTGGCGGCAGCAGGAGATGCCGGGATGTGGTTTGTGGACACACGGGACGCTATTCCCCCCCCGGGGGTCCTGGGCGCAAACCCAGCGGCTAAACCGGGCGAGGGGCTGCTCTGTAGTGGGTAACGCTGGGGCAGATGCTGCTGCAGCTCAGCTCGGGGACCGGGATGTGCCACCCCGGGAGCGGGGGG
>NW_009928902.1:0-1452 GCF_000696875.1 Nestor notabilis
CAGCAGGAGGTGAGCAATTGTGTTGTACATCATTTATGTTGTTTGGGCTTTCATTCGTAATTTTTTGTTGTTTCCTATTATTATAGTTATTGTTATTGTTGGTATTCTATTATCACTATATTTTACTTTCTTTTAGTTATTGAACTGTTTTTATCTCAACCCGCAGGTTTTGCATTCCTTTGATTCTCCTCCTCATCCTGCCTTGCTAGGTGGGGAAAAGGAGGAAGTGAGCGAGTGGCTGCATGGTATTTATTTACTGGCTGGGTTTAAACCTCTGGAGACCATCTAAGCCCAACTTCCCCATTCAGAGAAGGGCTACTTAGAACAGGTTGGTCAGGGCCATGCTGCATCTTTCTTACTCACACCTACCAGATATTTATACATATTTATGAGATTCTCCTGAGTATTATCCAGGCTGAACAGTGCCAGCTCTCTCAGTCTTTCCTCTTATGACAAATATTCCAATTCTTTAATCAAACCCATGGTCCTTCATTGAACTTGCTCTAGCATCTCTACATACCTTCTCAGACCAGAGAGCTCAGGCCTGGACCTGGCACTCCAGATGTTGCCTTCTTTCTAACTCTTTCCTAGGTATGGGCTGTATGTGCATCTGTGTGTATGAGTGTCTGAGTGCCTCCAACTGGAGCCAAACCATGGGTTGAAGGGCTGTGTTTCCATGGTACCAATGAAAGGAGCAAGTGTGGGTGTGCAAGTACGTCTGTGACTGTTAATGAAGATCGAGCTGGAGCAGCTGGTGAATGGGTGAAGTGGTCTGGAAGCAGAGGGAAGTGAGAGACAGCACTGGGCATTGGCTGCTTGCACTCAGCAAGTCCTGGCTAGTTGTGTGTGAACGTGTGTGACAATCTGTATCAGCAACTGGAGTGGGGTTGTGGTCCTGAGGGCTCATATGTCCAGGTGCCAGCAAGTGGGGAGTCTGGGATCCACAGATCAGTTACCAGGCAGACTGTCTGAGCCCATTTGCTGGAGGGATCTACACTGTATATATGTATCACTAGTGGACTTCCATCCTGCTCAGTAAGAGAGGGAGCAGGATGAGTCTTTGGCTTCTGCCTGTGTTCCTGTGAATGCTCTGCATGTCTGCGTGTGATCTGTGTGGCTGGCCATGTTTATATGTATGTCATATATGTGCGCTCTGCATGCACAGGCTTGCTATTGGCTGGACCTGGGGGCATGCAGTGACAGCAGCCTTGTCTCTCTTGGGCTATTGAATCTGGCAGGATATATCTTCCTCTAATAATTCTAAGAACAGAAATATCCTTGATCAGACACCCCTGAGTGATGAGTTACGACTTTGACCAGTTTTAAAAGTCTCTGCCAAGTATATACTGCAAGATACTAAACACTAAATCTTAGAAGATTAACTTCATAACAGTGATTATTTTTTACTTAAAGACAAAAAGTTTCCAGTGGAATAATTTATTATTATTATTA
>NW_009928903.1:0-4071 GCF_000696875.1 Nestor notabilis
GTGTTCTACAACTCGGAGTACAGCATGCCCTCCACCCACGCCATGTCGGGCACCGCCATCCCCCTGGCGCTCCTGCTGCTCAGCTACGGCCGCTGGCAGGTAATGCTCACCTCCTTGCCCTTCTCCCTGTGTTTCCCAGCCCCGGGGTATAGGGATGCGGCAGAGTCGATCTCTTTTGGGAGGGGAGGCAGCTGAGTGAGTTCGGGAAAACGTGAAATTTGTGCCTTTTTTTTTACTTCCCCCCCCCTCCCCTTCCTACTCTTTCTATGATCCACGCGAGTGCTCAGGTAACAAGAACTATAATAATTCTGTCTTAGGAATGGAAGTTCTGCTGACTTTTTGAAGGGTCAGCTCAGTGTGCATTAAAAGTCTGCGTTAACAGTCTGCATTTTGTTCTTGTCAGTTTTCTTTTTTAAACTTCTCGTAGGGTGAGTGCTTTGCACAACCTCCCCTTCCTACTCTTTCTATGATCCACGCGAGTGCTCAGGTAACAAGAACTATAATAATTCTGTCTTAGGAATGGAAGTTCTGCTGACTTTTTGAAGGGTCAGCTCAGTGTGCATTAAAAGTCTGCGTTAACAGTCTGCATTTTGTTCTTGTCAGTTTTCTTTTTTAAACTTCTCGTAGGGTGAGTGCTTTGCACAAAGTTTGATAAGCATCTGATGTTTCTAAAGGCGTTTGGGTTTGCTGACTGAAAACTTGGTGGAGAGACGGGCTTTTTGCTGATCCTTCTTTGCTTTTGAGTCACTTTGTAGAGTTAGTCAGATGGTAGCTTTAGACTTTTCTTCAACGCTTTTAGTTTCTTACCCGTGAAGTGGAAATGATTATTTCTGTTCTGAGGAGTCCATATACCTTCAAGTGGTTTTACTGTTATCAATGTGCTAATAATTAGCAGGACCTGATAATCTCTGATCTTTTCAGTACCTTCATTCAGCACAATTTTAACATCTACTGAGTGCACTTCGGTCAATAAATGAAATAACACCGTTGATTATATGAGACGTGTTTTAGTGCTTGCTGTTAGCAGTGTGGGCAACAGTAAGAACTCCAAAGAAAGCACAACATATATTCTGCTCTCTAAATCACTGCACCAATTTCAGTAATAAATGAGGCAGAAGGCTTTCCCAGGCAACACATGTTCAGTGCAGGGTTTTGAGGGCTCTGTGTGTGATGTTAAAGAAGTTATGCAATAAGTCTACTGTTAAGTTGTTAATGTTTACAAATTCTTACTATAATACCTGCCTAACTTAAGTCAGATGTTTGTCATCTTGGTAGAGAGAACTCTCTCTTTAAACTTTACTCGTGGGCTGAACTCTTGTCTTCCCAGTTACTGTTAACAATTACCAGTTCTGTGCTGTTACAGCAAGACACTTGGTTTTCTCTCAGGTAGTTGAAAGTTACAGATTGTATTTCACCTCTCTTTAACCAAAGTTACTACTGCAGGGTGATACAGCATGCCCAAAAGAAAGCTATTAGGGATTTTTATTCTTTGCTAGGAAAATACGAAGTATCAGTCTGCTGGAGTTGCGCAGGCATCAGATATAATGCCATGTTTTGTGGGTGTTTGAAATATGTATTTGTAGTTCTGTCAGTGAGATACTTAATCTTTAAGTTTTTAGGTGTTTGTTTTGTTTTTTTGAAATGGCTAAAATGGGAATGATTGCTTATTACTTGTTAGAGGTGTAGGGCTGATGCCAGTTGGAAGAATGAAGTGGATTTCTATTTCTTTGCATGTGGGAAACCTCATTAAGTAGTATCAGTCGATTGGCTTTGCATGGACTGTTGTCATGTGTGCAAAGAACCTGGTTTGATTGCTATTACGGAACCAGCAAACTGACAATGTGTGAAATGGTATTTTTGCCAGCGAGCCATGTTAGATCTTCAGCTTGCCAACCCTGCAACTGTGGTCTGTGAAATACAGTGCTAATTGACTAAACATTTATAATGAATGCATATTAAGAAATCATCAACATTGAATCTTGTTATTATTCATTTAGAACCATGCTTAAGAAATGAGGAAGCAAAATGTCTGAGTCTTAATTTTAATTCCTTCTTCCTGTGAAATGGTTATGAATAACACCTCTCTGAAACCAACATCTACCTTTTCAAAATGTTCATATAAGAGAAAAACAAACTTAGTATTTTAAAATTATTTCCAAATATTCATTAAAAGCTAACCTGCGGCATGTTGAGTATCTTTTGGTTTACACCTAAAGAGAGTTAAGCTTTCATCTAATGCTGCTTCTGTTCTCCATGTTTTACTTGCATTGATAGGGAGCAGAATCTATATGACAACTTTTCGTCATGCTTTTCTGAAAATAGATGGGGTTAATGACTGACCTCAGAACTTCTTGGAAAACTATTAATGAAAAAGGAGCTTTTAATAGCTCTGATTTTTATTAAATTATACATATTAGTAGATAACAGATAATTAAATTTAAACTTGTTGGCAAATGTTTGGGTTCAGTCTTTCTCTATATTCCATACAAGCAAGTATTACACTGACCCTGATCATGATGGGTCCACTTCTTAGGACTGCTTGTTCAGAAAAGTCATGGTGGAGCAAGACTGAGCATGAATTTGAGCAGATACAGCTATACATTTGTGCAGTGACTTCTATTCTGGAATACAGGTAACTTTAATTGAGTTTGTCACTTTGAAATTTATACTAAACCAAAGAAAAGGTAACTTTGAGTTTGTCACTTTGAAATTTGTATTAAACCAAAGAAAGTTACTCTTGCTCTAAAAGAGGTTAACTTCAGTGTGAAGGAAATCACTTTCCGGTATTGCTTATTTGGAGTTTGCTTTCATTGGGCTATGACTTCCTTCCTACTACTGTGCTTCTATCAAACAAAGACAATCTATGAGTCTTTACTTTGAACAACAGAACAGAACAAATCTGTTCTTAATTTTCTAGGTATGGCCCATATTATCTGTTTAAAACCAACATTTTTTGACTCCACTAGGCTTTCTTTTAACATGTTGAATTGAGTTTTGTGCTTTACAAGTTTTCAATGCCTAACACTAATCCTATTACAACTATTTTCGTTTCACGTAGTATTCAAAAGGATTTTGACTATACAGAGAAAAACAAAAATACTTGCTTATAAATGCCATTGTTCAAGCAAAATGTTTTCAGTATTAAAGTATTTTAAAGATGATTGTGGCAAATTTTTACAATTAGACACTTTGAACATAGAGAATATGTAATGCAACTGACTTTCAGAGAGAAACGTGTTAAGACAATCTTCAATGGACTGTTCTGTCCATTCTGGAATATAAATTTTCAATTTTTCATTATATTATGAGAGCTTGCCTGAAACTTTTGATTCAGCTTGCATAATCTGTATTTGTTTAATATTGTTAAAACTCAGCAGGGAAAACCACTTGTTTCAAAGACAGTTCAGTAACCTTGAAATTTAAAGCACATGCCAAAGACTTCTGAGAATTTAGGAGTGTTAATATTTTTCTTTCTGTCTTTGAAGCTTTTATACCCTAGAAGAGAAGGGCAAACACTTAAAAGACAGTGAGGTTGTACATCTCGATACAATGTAGGAAAAAGTATACCTTCATCTCACTGGGGAAATCCTGCTTTCTTTGAAATATTGACGGTTTGAGCCAGGCTGATTTTATATCATGTCCTCAATGGGGAGGAAGAGATAGTGTCAGTTGCTAATTATCTACAAAATCTCCAGAAGCCTCAGGCTCAGATTACTGGAAAAAGTATCTTTTTATATTGTATTTGATTACTCTGAACTGCTGATTTCAAATAGATATCACTACATATTTTACTAGAAATGGTGCTTGACTTGATGGTACCTGAATGTGTCATAACCTTGCTGGTTTTATTTTGAAGGGGGGAAAAATGACAACAACAATAAAAAAGAGAGACAGAAAACATGCTTTTCTCCCAGAGTTCCTCCAGGATGCAGCCTGGCTCCTAGCAGTAGTTGTCCAGATTAGGAAGTGATGAGTTAACACTCCTTCCTGAGCTCTGCGTTAATAAACGGAGTCAGGAACTGCTGATTCTCATTGTAGGCCACTGAACAGACTAAGCTGATATTCAGCAGG
>NW_009928903.1:4102-28715 GCF_000696875.1 Nestor notabilis
AACCTTGATTGAGCAGTAGCTGCTCTCTGTAACTATATTAAGCAACATTGTTTGAATGGACTTATCTTCTGAAGAAGTTTAAATAAGACAGCATTGTCCTCCTTATGTGCTTGTCTGCAAATCCTATCATCAGTGATTGTCTTTCCTCCCCACTGATGATAGTGGCAACCCTAATATGCACTACTGGTAAACCTGCCGTAAAGTGCATCTATTCTGTAAGGGTCAGACTGACACACCTAAAAGTATTTTTCAGTTTTCCTTTACTTAGTGATCTGTGGACTCTATCCATAACACTGTGTAGAACTGTCACATGGTACTGCATCCAACACCCTTCCAGAAATCTTTCATCCACACGATTACTTCTGTCAACCAAAGTTGATGAATCTAATCAGAGGAGATGGGTTTGAGAGGATCTGTTTTGGGATTTCAGAGGGATCTGCATATTTCTGTGATTCTGAGATTGACCATTACTAAATATTACCTATAGGATTGTCTATCTGCTATTCTGTTTCAAAAGGCTGACATTTCAGATCCCCACTGGGAATTGGTTGTTGGGGTTGGATGAATAGTATAATCGCAACAATGCTATAGGAAGAATTTTACAGAAAGTGGGCAAATCCTAGCTTTAAGTGTCTCTTCTTGCTGAAAGGCTTGCATAATCAGTAAGGCTGATGTAATGATAAAATTGGAAGCTACACATATGAAACCATCTCTTATGTACAAATTCTGTGTGTAAGAGCAAGTACAGACTTTTCGCAAAGAGATACCTCACATCAGAGAAGAACAAATGGATTTTGGCTGAAATACTAATATGTTGTGAAGAATCTTGGGCAAAGAGATATGTGCTTGTCTAATTGGTTTTCTTATATGTGTTTCATAAAACAAACAGTCAAAAACTCTTTTGACATGAGAAGCATTGTTGAAGCGATAATCTGAAATCCCAGCATTGCCCATGCAGTGAAGAGCTCCCGAGACAGAAAGATGCGAATGCGGGAGGGTCAGGCACTTGCCTTGTCTCATGTACTTGAGTTATAAGGTCTTCTTTTGTGGGCCATATTAATGTCTCTAGTTCATTTGTAAAGGAAGCTGGGAAAAGTTGTGTGGCCTGTTTGATTTAAGTGTTCCTGAAAGTTTGAAAAGAGCATAGCCAGTTCTTACAAATCTAATGGGGAATCTCTGCCAGAGGTATGCAGCAGCCTGTCCTAGTAAACTGTGTTGATGGGCATTAAATATATTTTTCAGATTTGCATAAGCAAATCTTTAATAAATGTAAATGATCCTGGGGGGGAATATGTAAAAAATATTGCAAACTTAAATGCAGTTTCTGAAGAAGAAAAGATTCAAAAGAAATCTTTCTAATGCAAATTTTTCCTCCTTAGTGGATTGTACACATACAAAGCATTCCTCATGCTTTCAAATAGGATGTGTTGATTAAACCTGAGCAAACTTCAGTTTGCAGGAACACTGTTTTTTAGGTGTTGGTGGCATAAGCAGGTGATTCTTGCTGGGTGTGTTCAGGGGAGGCTTTTTTTTTAAGGACTGCAAGGAAAAGAAGTAACAGGCTCCAATTCCTATTGTAATCCTTAATTTCTTTTCAGATGATGTATAGCAGAAAATTAAACCTTTTAACTCCCTGCAGGGCTGACATTGAAAGCTATATCTTGGAATTTAAAAAAGAGGTTCTTGCAGTGACATGTAGCATTCTCTAACTTTTATGCTTTTTGATGTTGGTCAATGGAAGAAAGAAGGAAATAATTGATAAATGTAGCTTAATCAGTGTTATTTATCACTTGGCCTCTTCTGAAAATACAGGGTTTTGTCTGTTTATTTTTCCTAAAATGACTGATAAGTGGTCTTTCATCTTTAATCATCCTCTTCTCCCTTCTCTTCTGCTCCCTCCACAAAATCATTTGTATGCCTTGCTTTTTGTATGACTAATGCAAATACATAGCCCACATATCTTATTAAAAGCATGATGCTTGGATTCTTTCAGTGAACTTTTTCAGTGGTCCAAGTGCTGCTTGGATTCTTTCAGTGAACTGTGGCCCAAAATAATTGCCTCAAGCTTAAGGTGAATTTCTGAGTTATGTCATTTTAAAAGATCATTGAGTAATATTGTAGAATACTGAAAATATTAGAAAATTAGTTCAGAACCTTTTGTGGATGCTGGAAACTTCGCCAGTGTAGAATGTGCTTTAAAAAAGTAAAGAAACAAGCATCTAGAGTTTATTTTCAGAATGTTCCATTGTGAAAGAAGGAATTTTCTGACCTAGGTCAAAGCTTTTAGGACAGATTGTTTCCTTATGAGCATTTTGAAACAATGGTTATGTTATTAAGACTCTTGGCAAAAAGTCAGATGAAGGGGAGGGAGGAGGATAGGCATTTGAGGGAAACGTTTTCGATGGGATCCAGTCAGAAGCTTGCAAGCCTGGTTTGGAGGATATAATCAAATAAAATGGGAATTTCCTATTGAAAACATAGAGCATAAAATTCTGAAAGACTTACTGGGAGTAGTTTTACTTCCAAACAGGACCAATTTAATGCAGTTTCTTTGATTAACAGGATTCTGGGTATGGGAACAAAACTGAGGCCTAAGAGCAGATGAATAGTTGACTCAGCTTTACTTCTAGCTTTTTCTTTCACTTACTATGTGAATTTAAGAAATAAACCAATTTGGTTTTTTTTTTTTATTTTTGGTTTCTGTTTTTGGTTTTTTAATAACATGCTTGGTGATGTGTCCCTTAGTCATACACGTCAAGACTTGGACACTTTTCTTAATGGGTATGATGCCTTCAGAGAAATGTAAGTATTCAACCATTTTAAAGCCAAAACGTCAGCAAAGTATCTTTTTAATCTCTGTGTTAAATTTGTGTCTGTTTCTGATCTCTGCTGTGCTGCAATTCCACCTGCTTTCACTTCATCTTCTAATATTGTAGTTGTACTACATGCTTATCAGCATATTATCAAAGTTGTATACTGGCCTTCAGAAAAATACTTGTGCAAGCTGGGTATCAGCAATTTGGTCTAATATGGAATGTGGGGTACTTTTATCAAGGAAAAGTAGTGACAGGTAAGTGTTGGTTTTGAGCCAACGTGATTCTGACGTTCACATTAAGTGTACTATGCAAGTATCTTTATTTCTGTATAAGATTAAGATTTTCAGATCACAAGTTGGGTTTTTTTCCCTTAATTTGGCAAAAAAAAGCAGTATGCAGTTCAATAAATACTTCCCATACTAAAAATTGTTGGGGTGGCATGATAGCTATGGCCATATTATAATGAATTTTTGAGGGTATACATGGAATGGTCTTGAGGGCATGGAGACAGGGTTTGAGATGTTTGTGTCTAAAAAGGGTTGTTCCTTTAAAGCTCTATATTAATAGAAGATAATTGAGGGGAATTCATATGCCTGGGCAGTGGGAGGTTACAAATACACAACCAAGGTATACCCGATGTATATATGTAAAATACATACAGTTAGTCATTTCTAGATGAAACAACATTTGGAAAATGTTTGCTGGTACCTCGATATTGCATTATTTTCAGACAATAATTTGAAAGTAAATTTATGGCATCAAGGTGATGCCCCCTGTTGGTGTTACGATTTGGCATGCTGCTGAGCTGTTGTCTTGCTGAGCGAAAAGATCTGTGGGAGTGTTAATATTCTCCTTCAGTCACCTTGTCCTCTACATGTGAGGACAAAACATGTGGTTGCCTTATCACCTGAAGGTAGATTTTCAAGCAGGTGATACCAGTTTGGTGTCATAGGAATTCCTGAACCCAGTGGCTGCTTTCAGAAGGTGTGAGTGAAAGCAGGACAAGGAGGAGGCAGAATATTTATGAGCTTTGTTTATGTTGAAGCAGGGGATGGTTCTCCTTGATTCCTAGTAGTGTCTAAGGAGGCCATGAACTGCGGAGCCCCAAAGTGTACATACAGCTTTATGATGCTTTGCAGTGGGGTAACATTGGGAGAAACCAGGACAGATGAAGGTTAAAACCTTCTTTAGATGAAATTTTATTTCTGTACTTTATATGTAAAGATGTCTTTAAACTGATAATTATTTTACTGACTGATAAGTAAGCTTCAAACATAAACTGACAGTTGTCCAAGTGTGCTGGTTATGTAGTGGTGGAGCATAGAGGAGAATGCTTTGTATGGGAAATAAACACAAAAATAGACATAACTGTTGTATTGTGGATTATTCCAGAGGAAATCAGAATAATTGTTTTGATCTTCTGCTTTTTAATTGTGGACAACACAGCTCAGTATACTGCAGTGAATAAGCTCTTTTGGTGGAAATAAACTGGGTTTAGGACTTCTGTGATTATTACTATCATGCATTAAAAATACCATAAATCAGCATGTCCCTAATACTGCAGATACATTTGTGGATAGGTCATGCTAAAGCTATTTCAGTAAGAATAATTTTTCTGGGTTTAAATTAAAAAATCTTTTAAGAAGATATGAATCGGGGTAAAATGTATAATTGGCTTTTTATTTGTGATTTAATAAAGAAGTGTTTGAGCTCTTGGATACAGATGTTTTGTTACAGAAGAACGAAGCTGCACAGTGTTTTCAGATATTTTAAGGGGTATTTATTCTCAATATTATTAAAAACAGAGTGAGATATGACAAAGCCAAATACTCTTTGGGAACTTTTCTTGAATGCTGGAGTTTCTGACAATTTCCTTCTTCCTCAAACACTCCTCCCTTGAGAGCTCCCAACTGAGAGCAAACATTTATTTTAATTTTCAGAATTTATCTGACTCTCCCTGCTGTACACGACCTGCCCAGAACTCTTAAAATAAGACTTCTCACACCTTTTCCTTCATACTCCATCTTCGTAGAGTCTTGCTGTTTAGCTGCTCTAACTTCTCCACACACACACACACACCCCAGTATCATTAGCTGCTACAGCCTGCTAAGCCTGACACTTCATGGCTTTCTGCTAAAGCTCCAGCTTCTGTCAGGTATTTCAGAAACACAGGAAAAATACTTATTAAAGAAAAGCCTTACCCCTGATTAAGGCCTGAAAGTGCAAAAGATGCACGTCAGGAAACAAGAATGGGCATATGGGATCAAGTGATATGCAAAACTGTTTGAAACTTGCATATGAACACATGCAAGCTCATTCTGCCACCAAGTAATTGAGATGGTATTAGGTTTTCTGGTCAAGAGGTCTGCATTGCTTCTGGAGGTACTAAATCTTCCCTTGCTAGTCTCCGAGAAACAAGAAGTCTGTCTTCCCAGGCTTTCATGTTGTGGAGAGTGTAAGGATGTACTAGAAGCTCCTCTCTACTTCAGAGGATATAGAGGATATAGGATATACCTGTCCCTCCGTATACATACAGCATTTCTGCTTTGGTAGTCCTCGGGGGCGGGAGGGAGAGCGGAGCATCACCACGCAGGAGGTTGTGCGGCTGAAGCATCTTCCTGGTGCAGGCAGCATTACTTGTACCCTGAGATCAATGCAAATGATGGAGGAGGCATAATAGTGTAATGTATTCTGGTGGTGCAGCACAGGGTACAAGGATTGCTTTTGTGGCTGCTGTAACAATGTTGGCATCTGATGACTCTGCAGTCATGTCTTGAGTGTGACCTAGTTACTGGTGTATTGCCCGTTATTAGCATAATTCTGAAAGGCAGGAAATGGAATTTGTTTCTTCATTTCAGTTAGAAATGAATCATTAAATACATAATTTTGTTGAGGGTACAATTTGTAGGTGAATGTTGTAGAAAAAAGACAAATGTTGCTATAGGAATTGGAGTTTAAAGTAGATGTAACAACTGTGAGCTGGGCATTTAGAATTGATTTTAATATGGAATTTGTTTCTTATGTGAAGCATAAGCTTCCCAATTTTCCAGTAGTTTGAGAAATATTTCTTTAGGTTTGGCATGCTAACATGGTCCTGGAGCTGAGAATTCACAGAATGTTGGAATAATGTGCAAGACTGATAATCTCCTCCCAAACCTTTCATTGAAAAACTCATTTAGAAGCTTGTTAATTTGTTAAGTGGCCTTCAAACAGGACGTACGCCTTTCTCCAATAAGATTAAAGATACTTTCTTTCATTTGTTAGATATTCTACCCTTCAGGTTACCCATGAAAGGAGCAAAGGAGAAGGCAAGAGAACTGCCTGCAGTTCTTACTTTTTATTCCAAGGTACATCTAGACTGCCTGTTTCTGTTGAAAATGCTTATTATGTAGGAAGTGAAACAGTTTTGGAAGCATGCTATTTTGTCTTGTGACTGCTTCTTTTATATAACTAATACTTATTTTTAATACTGAAAGGAGGAAGCCATATCCTGTCTTGTACAATGTTTTGCAATATGGTAGTAGGGCAAGTATTTCATAATGTGCTGCAAGATGTGAATTGGTATACTTCTATCCAAAACCTAAGACAGTTAAAATGCTAAGTGTCTTCATGTTCTGATACATAATTATTAGAATGAAGTGTTTTGTTTGTTCCTGGTAAACAGTACTTATTAATTTTAAAATCTATTAGAAGATGGAAATAATTTGAAATAATTCCTTGATTATTTTTGTTCAATAAATGTGGATTGCAATAGGAAATTTATATGGGTTTTGTAGACAACAAAAACAATTACCATTCTAGGAGTTTAATATTGATGCTCAGAGATAGCGTCAAGGACTACAGAAAGGAATTTAATTTATTTGTAAATTATTGCGAGTTCTTCCTTCCCAGAAGACAGGTGAAGCTACTAGATTCTGCCTAGATAATTATTAACAACACTACAGTGTGAAACTGTTCTGCAGTTTATAACACAAGGCTTGTCTCTGCCCATATTGCCAATTTAGGATATCTTAGGATGGCAAGACTGAAATCTATTAACTTCTTACTGCTTTGAGAAGATATGACCAAAGCCCTGAACTTCATATATCCTGAGGAATAGGAAGGCAAAGGAAGAGGATGAGGAAAAAGTTGAAAACCACTAATAATGTTTAATTAATAATGAGGTGGTCTAATAGGCTTGGGTAGGCTAGGGCAAGGAAAAGGGTAAGCATAAGTTGCATTAATAGGAATTAATTATATAATTAATTATTATAGAATTCTTAGAGTGATTTATTTTAATTTTTTTTTTTTTTAAACTCTAATACAGTCTCTCCACTTGTTTTTCCCTACCAGTATCCCCTTATGTTTGGACTGATCCTTGCATTCTGCTGGTGTTTGTTGGTTTGCTGTAGTCGAATTTACATGGGAATGCATTCAGTTTTGGTAAGAAAATAATCCTACTAAACTTCTATTTTAATGTTGTTCTAATTTAATAAACTTCCATCACACTTAAATTTTTACAGTGCAGTAATTGTATATAGGTCTTTTTATAGAATGTCCTACCATACAGGAACAGAATACTTGGATTTCTTCAGCAGAGGCATGAGTACAATAGCTAAAAGTAGATGTCAAACTTGTTAATTTATACTTTTATTTCATAAACTCAGTCCACAGCTGAAACTTAGCTGATGTTTAATAGCAGTTTCAGTGCAGAAATTGATGACTGCACTAAATCATAGACTTAATGTTTCCTCTACAGAGTAGGAGTAATATTACAGGATGAGAGAGTGGCTGTAAATTTCCACTTGGGTTCCACATCACCTACTCAAAGCATGTGTATTTCAGAGTGCCATGCCAAATGCTATTGTTTCACTTACCAAAGTTTCTAAAACCTCATAACAAAGTTGTCATCCTTAAAAAAAATGGAATTGCTTATTAAATAGGATTAAAAAAACCTGAAACACAAATTCAGGCAATGTAAAAATGGGAAAACAAGATCACTACAAAATGGTCATCATAATCTAAGACCATTAATAGGTATGGTTAAAGAGGTTTTTGAGGATCACTTGCTAGAAAGAGAAAAGCTAACAGAAAACAGTAAGCCTGATAGTGAGTAGTAAAGCTGGGTGATGAACGCAGTGTAAAAAGAGCATGTGAAAATAAGGCAGCTTGGAAAAACTGAATGATGTGTTTGCATTAGTGATTAGGAGGCTTCCCAAGTCAGAATCATTTTGTGGGGGCCAGTGGGATGAACTAATATTTTAGATGACAGTGTCAGATGTCTTTAAGTCATGCAACAAATAGTGATTCATCATGCAGAGTAGGTTATTCAGCAGTTTCATGTCTGATTCCTCTTGTAATGTGTGAATGAATACAGTTAACCATGTGTTACCTGTAATAAAATCAACCACAGTGCCTAAGTGGGAGTGGGTGAGGTGATAAATATGGGAGAAAGTTGTTGTGGTTGCTTCTGAAATGAGAAAGTCTGATTTTCCTCTCAGTCAATTCTATGAGAGCTTTTATCAAGCATTCTATTAGTGGAAGTGAATAAAAGTGATTCATTGAAGATGGAACAATACAAATAACTGATGATGCATATCCTACTCCTGGCTCATGTGGAAAAGTTGATAAATGTGAATTAAGGTGATCTGGTTTCTACATCTTGGATTTCTAAAAAGCTTTCAACAAATTCCTCCTTAAAAAAATAAAGATGACAAAAGCTGCAGATAATTCTGTGCAACTGAGTGATCCATCAGCAGTAACTAAAATTTAATGCTAAATTAAAAAATAACATAAGGAACCTTTTAATTAAGAAAAGATATTTTAAAAACAATAATAAAACTCAAAATCAAGTATGAAGCCACAGAAGCTACCTTTTCCTCTCCTTTAATAGTGGAAAACAATTCTTCATTCTTGCAGTGGTGTTAATTCTGAAGCTGGAGTGGAAAGTCTAAGCCACTGTACTGCCTAGCTGCAGTGGTCCTTCACTGCCTTACCAGCTGTTGCTGCCAGTGTGCCTGTGCCCTGGCACCCAGGCACTCAGATCCAGAGCTGAGCTGTTACAGCAGACTAAGTTGGCAGAACAGACCCAGCTGGGCTAGCTAGCACTGTGCTGACGGTAGGCTGAGTGCCTGGACAAGGACCACTGTAGCCAGCAAATAGAGTCATAGAAGAATCGCAGAATGGTTTAGGATGGCAGAGATCTTTAAAGTCCATCTACCCTTACCCCCTCCAATGAACAGGAACGTCTTCAACGTGTTCATGAGCAACCTAGACGAGGTTGCTCAGAACCCTGTCCAACCTGAGCTTGAATGTTTCCAGGGATGGGGTATCTGCCACCTCTCTGGGCAGCTGGTTCCAGTGTTTGACCACCCTCACTGTAAAAAATTTCTACCTTACATCTAGTCTAAATGTATCCTCTTTTAGTTTAAAACCAGTACCCATTGTCCTGTTGCTGCAGGCCCCGCTAGAAAATCTGTACATCTACAACTTTGATAATGGATCATTTGATAATAATTCCATTCATGATCATTCATGATTTGATTATGTTTCAGGTGTCCTATTAATAGGTTGTCAAATGCAATTCCTTACCTTTAATATAAAAAAGATGTAATTATGGACAGTAAATGGAAGAAGATGGGAATTCACAATTTGCTTTTAACAGGTCAATGAGGCTTGTCTTCTTGCTAAAGTAACTTAAAATTATTTTTTGAAATAATGAGTACACTGAAACCATATCTTTCTCTCTTTGACAGGATGTTATTGCTGGATTTCTGTATGCTATTCTTATTTTGGTTGTCTTCCATCCAGTTGTGGACCTGATCGATAACTTCAACTTAACTTACAAATATGCACCCTTAATTATCATCAGTCTCCATTTAGCCCTGGGCATCTTCTCTTTCACTCTAGACACCTGGAGCACGTCTCGAGGCGACACAGCTCAGATACTGGGCTGTGGTGCTGGAGTAGCCTGTGGCTCTCACGTTAACTACATGATGGGTCTAAATCTAGATCCTTCTCCCAAGACTTTACCTTTATCACTTTCCTCTCTCACTGTGACTGTGTTTGGAAAAGCCATATTGCGGTTGTTGATTGGAGTAATAGTTCTGTTGTTAACAAAAGTAGCGATGAAAAAAGCCACTATTCCACTGGCGTGTAAAATATTTCGCGTACCACATGACAATGTACGGAAAGCAAGACAACGCATGGAAGTTGAGCTTCCCTATCGCTATATTACGTATGGAACGGTTGGATTCTCCCTCATGTTCATTGTTCCTTGCCTCTTCCACTTCATTGGTCTTTCTTGATGCAGTTTTATCACTTTCCATGGGGAGAACAGAGCTAGTTGCTTTTCAAAGAGGTGCACAGTTTGCTAAGGCAAGGCTAGTGAGCTTGGCTTTGGCAGGGTCTTTAACAGCAATACGTAGAAGGCAAAGCATTTAAAGAACTTTGCACATCTCTGGGTATGATATGGGGCCAAAAGTCAAATATCAGTCCACAAGAAGTGCTGAACTCTGTAAATGCTATGTCTAGACTTATTGCTGTAACAAAGTCTCTGTGTGTGATGCAGTGAATGTATCTGGGAATGTCTGTACCTGTATACATTGACATTTTAACAGGTATGTCTGACAGCTAATGAGAAAGCTTCATTCATGACCTGTTTGCCATTTCATAGTCACTTACTCAAGTTGTTGGACCATAGACTGCTAAATTTGTTTTCCTCTATTCTTTCCTGAAGTACTGCTTCAAGATGTTTCAGCTAATAGGCATTTCTAGTGGACCAAACTTGTAATGAGGTTGAATTTTTCTAAAGAAGTAAACAGAAGCTTTTTCTTTAGCCCCCTCTACAGAGTAAAATGTCTGGACTGGTATTGGTAGATACCACTAAAGTGTATATGATCCAGGTACTGTATTTCATGGTTTAATAACTGTGCCTTTCTGTTACTAAATTAAGAAATGCCATATATACTGTGATGTAAAAATGCCAAATTTTATTTAAAATCTTACATAATTGGGCAGATATTTTTAAATGTTAGATTGTCCATCATGTTGCTGGCATGGTTCAAGTTAACAGGAAAATACTCAGTTTAGCCTGATCAAAATTGCATAAATGAAATAACCCAAGAATCATGTCCTTAAGCTCAAGATGTTATAAATGGACAATAATCCCTTTTGTAAGTATTTTTAATGTGTATTGTAAGTTACTGGAAGAGGATATATTTTTCTGGAGATTGTTTATATAGTGGACAGATATTAAAAATTAATTATCTAAACAAATAAACAATAAAAACATGCCGTTCTGCAAAGAAATGGGTTTCACTTATTATTCCAAACTAATTAAGAAGGACCATTGTTTTTAGATACTTTCTTAGGAAATATAATCCTTATTCTAGAAAAAATACATGTATTTTTATGCATTAACATATTTAAAGGTGATAATCACTTTTACTCAATTTAGATAGCTATAAGACAATATAATGATCAAATTAAATTTTTAATCATTCTGATAGATTGCGAGCAGTCAAGATAGTATGGTCAATGTATAAACAGTTTGTGCATATCTAAGTTGTACTGAATTATTATGCACTTTTCAGCTTTCATGATCCTTTTCCCAGTGATGAGTAGAAAATGACCCTTCAACTGTAATTTCACATGCCTCTCGTGTTTCATTTTGTCTATATTCATGTGTTGCTTAATCTGTTCTTCCCATGTCAGGAACAGTCTTATTGTCTGGCCAGATGTGAATTACTTAGTTTGGAATTGTACATTTTTTATTCTTTATTTTTTCCAATAGAAGCATAATTTGGTTAAAGTCTAGTGATAGAATACAAAGCTTAAGTTTTTTGTAAACAATATTTGGAATTGGAAGAGGGTTTTGTATTGGAGCTCATCTCCAAACTGTTAATATGTAAATTAACAAAATCTCTTCAGAGCAGCAAAATTAGGGTACGCCAGCACTAGATGATGTGAAAAACTAACTTTTCTGATGCATTTCTTTAGTGCAGTCAGAATGCACCACTATGAATGTATTCAAACTGATGTATTCAGAACCAATAGTGTGATAAACATCTTCTATTGTTGAGAAGACCTTAGCTGGTAGAAAATGGTTAGCTTATTTCAGTGCGTGTTTCTGGATTTGATTTTTCTATCTGTTCCTCTTTTGCAGTTTAATCCTGAATATGCAGTAAAAGGTACATTGGTTTCCAAGGTTTTGAGGGAGGGTTTTTCACTCATTTGGCTTTGCACATGAAGGTAGTCATTAAATAAACAACTGGGCGGAATGTACACAAAATGCCTTACACTTAAAGCCCTGAGCAAGCGATGTAGTTCAAATTAGATTAAATTAGTCTGAGGACTGGTGAAAACTAGGATAACTTTCTCTGAAGCTTAAGGCATATTCTACTCAAATATCCTAGCTTTACATTTTATAGTGAAAACATGTTTAAATTCTAGCACAGAAGAGACAAGTGAGCAAGACTGATCTTTTACAGTACATATTTGACTTCTAGGAACTTAAAGTTTGCAACGTAAGAGTATTCTTAAAGCTGTCTTTCCTAGCTGTGCTTGCTCTGTTGTACTATGAATGGAAAATAAAATCTACTGTGGAAGATCTAGAATGGGAGAAAAAAAAATCATATGCAGGTAGGGCTTTCAATGGGCTAAGGAAAATTGTACTGTAGCTTATACTACTGTTACTCGTAAAGATATATTTTATATTTTTATTACATTGGGTAACTTCAGAATGTCATGTTCCATGTACCACATAGTCTAGTCCACAGGAAATATATATCAGAATGTTTATACAGCACCTTTACAACCCTGTCTCTAACACTGCAAGAACTCCACTGAAGTTTACATGAAAAAAGTTACTGTTTTCATGTTTTATAAGGAGCTACAGTCATGAGGGCAGTTGAGCACAAAATATCATGCAATATGAATACTGTTATAAAGAATGAAAATGCAAAAACTTAAAAATCCCCTTAAATATTAGTATTTTAATATGTTTATGTTTAATAAGCTGAGATCCTTCAAATCGGGCATAATGAAACTGCAGGTAGAACTGGAGCACTTCCTTTACACTAAGGAATTCCTAGAGTTGAACATGAAAACTGGTTCTTGTATAAGCATCAGCTGGTACAAAACTATTTATAAGTAAATTTATCCTAACTTCAGAAGGTAGTTAAATGTCTCTTCAGAAGGACGGTACACTTGAAACCTTTCATGAAGTGGTGCAAAAACATTCATCTCACTGCTAGTGAACTTGCTCAGTTCCAGGTCGTATTGTCCCAAGGAGATAAATACTACTACCTTACAGAAGCAGGTAGAAATACACATTTACTACGAAAAGCTACAAGTTAAATTTGGTTTCTTTGATTACTATATGAAATAAAACCTGAAACAAACAGTCATGTAGAGTGTAATTTCGCACAAAATTCTGTTTTCCAAGAGGCTGAAGAGACTTGAATTGGTCTCAGGCTGCGTTAAATGTAGGAGCGGGATTTTTTCTGACCTGGCCCTCAGTCAGAGCTAACATATGCATTCATCTTGGGCAAGCTTTAGAAGCTATTTTTTTGGGTAGAAAAAAAAAATCATGTTTACAAAAAAACTTCTGTTTCCTGTACCATGCACTGGGGTTGAAGCATCTTTCTCCTGTGTGATCACCTATGAATCTGTTCAGTCTTTGATCACATTTGCCTTACCACCTACTTTCCAAATTGGAGGGAAGAGGAGGTGAATAAGCTATTTTAAGTTAAATTGGCAAACTCCATTGTTTACATACTTGGAGATTTTTATTTAAGCTTATGTACAGATTTTCTCCTGTGTGAGAAAATAGTAAACAAACAAAAACCCCCAAACAAACAAAAAATCAGATGCATTTCTTTTAAAATAGCATCTCTAAATGTAGTATGTGGCTTTTTTATGTATTACCAGAACAGTGTTAAATTGTCTGGATTTTAAAAGCTATTATGTTTTCCTTTACTACTATCTTGTTAATACTGCTTTTAGTATTTTTTACTCCATTTCTTGCTTATTTCCCAGGGAGTGTCGTGAACTTTTTGTAAGCAATTGCTACTTACGTGAAGATTGTAATTTTGAACTTGTAAAAACTTAAGGGCTGTTAGTGGCTGTTGGCTGCTCAAATACATAGAAACAAACCTTGCATGCTGTAAGTAAATACATCTGTCGTGCTAAAAGTTGTTTCTATTTCAGTATTTACTTTCTCAATACAAAATTAAGATTTTCCTTTTGCACACAATACATCAGATACTTAATCATTGAATAATATGAAGGGGCATTGCTGTTTAATTCCTGTTAACTTTACTGGGAGTTCTGCACCTAGTTTCTCCCATGTTACATTGAGAGTGAATCCTGAAAGTCATGTCTATGCTCTAACATGTGTACAGGCATCAGTGCGTGTGAAGTGACTTGCCTTTTAAGGTGTAAATGTAATAGTATTTTTTTTGAGGTCTGAGATTGTTCATTTTAAACTCATACTTAGCCCAGTTTTTACAAGACTCTTAAAAGGCTTAACTTGGAAGCTGTTTCTGTACCTGGAATTGGCTGTATGTTTGCAACACTTATTTCATGCTTTCTCTTCTGTACCATAATTGCACTGAATGACAAGATCCTGGAATAATGTTGGTAGGTAAAAGGATGAAAGAAGAATTGATTTCTGGAGGTACTGTGACTCAACTTACTGTAATAGATTCTTGAGTGGTTTTTTTGGTCTAATGTAGGATGTCTCTAGGTTATATAATTAATTTCTGTATTCTACAAATGTCTTTGAGGAAACTTTGACCTTTTTTTGTGGGAGGAAGTCTTATTGAATGACTTCATGCCAGAACTTTATTCTAGTGGAAAGCTTAAGTGGCCTTTTTTGTTGCAGCAAAAATACATCAAGCCTATTTTAAAGTTTACTGTAAATACTGTATTTGTGAAATTGATAGATTAGTTGGGTCACTCATGAAACAAAGGCAAACAAAGCTTAATTGAAACAGAACGTGATACTGTATGGCAGAGAAGATACAGCTCTGTAGGTGTTCTCTAAAAAGTGAATACCACATGCTGAAGTTGAAGCAAACAGAACTATGCATTAGAAAAACTTCTCTGCACTCTGTTCTGCACCAGAAATAATTTGTATGTTGGTAAGAGTTCTTTTAACAAAACGAAGAAATATGTGTTTGCAGTATATAATAGTAACAGTTCCTGTAGAATCAGAGGAATGGAGGAGTACAGAGGAGACTATTACCTTCAAGATATTGACCAGTAAATGTAAGTAAAAAGTCCTCTCAAGTTGAAGAATTTTATTAGTCACTAAACTTTGTCTAGATTAGTCACTACAGTTTTCCCACAACTTAATTTCTGTTAGAAAGTGTAATGAAAGACAAGGGTGATATTCCTGAAATGGAAATTAGATCTTAAGGCAATTCTAGATGTCTAAAGTATTGTAATCGAGAATGATCAGTTCATGAGCCAGTAAACTGAAAAGTAAGAGCAAAGTCTAAGGAGGATTTTGTATTAATGCACTTAAAAACAATGCCAAAACTTGGCCTATACTTGATTTATATGAAATCTGTAGTATAATATAGATATATATATATAATATATTGCATATTGGAGTTTAATTTTTTTATGTACAGATTTTTTCTTATTACTGCATTTCCTGATCGAAACAGGTGTTCATAAAATATAAACCAGCTTTGTCTGTATAAGGCAAGGTTTTGTGTTAGTAGTATTTCAGGAAGGAATGCAGTTGTAACCCGCAGTATCTCAACCTCTTGGAGAACTCTAAAACACAAAGCAAAACAGACAAAAAAAAATCCCAAACCCTTTCAATTGCAACCTCTGAGTTAACAGAGGATCATCCAATGGTTGCTGTATAATAGTGTAGAACTGATGTTTTATAAATTAATACATCAGAACTTTTGTTATATTATCCTTGATGATTTTGTACTCATTGTACACTTCTGCAGTTGTCAACTAATATTTAAACTCATATTGACTGGTAACTGAAGTGTCTTAACTTCATCTGCAATGAGTGGGTAATAAAGCACTATTGGATTCACTTGTGTTTTGTTGTCTTTATTCCTTCCAGTGCTAAGGGGCATGTGGCTGGACATATACCACGAGCTTAAAACACTGATCACAAGAAAACCTATCATCTATCAGTAACTGTTATAACAATATTGTCTTTTAAGGTGTGGGCTTTAGATGCATAAGTTTAGGAAAAAGAACAAGGGAATTCTGAAATGAGGTTTTTCTTTTTTCCACGGCTTTAAAATCTGGACTATTTAGTTTCATATCCTAAATAATGAAACAAGCTCTTGATCAAACTGTAAACAAAGATTTAAGTTCTATCTTTCTACAGCTTTTGTCAATTGTTGCACACTGATAAATGAATATGGAAGAAAGCTCTTGGTCTAAATGACAAGAAACTTGCTTTCTAGTAAAGTGCCTGTTTGGGGAAGAAGAAATCGTTTCCCAAGTTCTGGAACTATTGAGTTTGGATTTCTGGCCTGACAGCCACTTTGACTTACACTGAATGGTCAGGTCAATGAGGCAGCTCAGTCCTTGACTGAAATCAGAGTCCTCATGGAAAACAACCACATGAGCTTGTATCCTGGTGGATAACCTTCTAGTAATTTCCCCCTGCCTCCCGAATCTGCTCTGAAAATTGGCCAACAGTGGGTATTTTTTTTTTCCTCAAACTGTTAAATATCTCCGGATTTCCATGGAATGCATGTAGGCAGTATATTTGCATGAGCTTTCCTTCCTTAGTAAACCAGACTAATTGCAGAATAGCATTAATTTCAAATGCTGTGAATTCTGTTTTACCATGGTCCCCAGATGCTTAAACTGCTATGTAATATATGGGCATGAGAAAATATTGGTTCATTTGTGTGTTTACATTACCTTTAAATAGCCTTAAGTTACTTGGAGAAGTGCAGCAAAAAAATACTGGTCAGTACAACCCTTACTTCCTCTCTTCCTGCAGTGTACAGTGCCCAGTGAGGAAGTTCAAGCAGTTAAGTAATATTTCCGAACAGTGTTGCAGAACACACTAGAAGAGGTGGGAACTGCCCCTGAAAAGAAGCTGTTAGGCCATTTCAGATCCGTTGACTGGGCACAGTAGAGCACTCCTCCTTTTGATAGCCTGAATGATTTATGTGGGGATAGTTCACAAAACTCTACTTGTTACATAAGGTAAGCGCTTCTATGCTAAGCAGATGCCTTACAACTTGCAGAGATTGCTGTGACTTTTTGTTGTCCTACCAAGGCCTTTCTGTCCTGTTACAGCTGTCAAAAATGTAGATAAACAGGATGTTATCTCCAAGGACCACAGAAATGTATGACCTGTTGATTATGAGTTTGTTCTGTAAGTTTCAAGCTACTTCTGAAGATGCTGAGACACACGGAGATGAAAAAGAAAAAAAGAAACTAACACAAAAAACACCACTCAAACCCCCAACACCACTCAAACCCCCAAAAGGATAAACTCAAAAGAAAATAGAGGATGAAAACCTCAACAAATGGAACTAAATTGCATTTCTTTGATGGCAAGATTTTAATTCATCATTCCACTGATGCTTTAACTATTTATGGTCTTTGCTGAGGAAACAAAGGTTTATTGTAAGACATAAATTGTTACTAAAGTAAATCTCTGGTCCCTTGCTTCATGAAGTGACTCAGAAGTGCTTAGTCTTTATTAGTTCTAAATAAAATATTTTTGAAAGAATTTGGAGTAAACATTCCTCCTCTGTTAAAACAGCTGATGGAGTTAATTGATAGACTCATGGCAGTTTAGTTTATGCTACTGAACTGAAAGCAGAAAGGTGTAATTGGAACTCTTTTGATCAGCCAGTCCTGACCAGTATTTCTGAACTGGTAGTTAAATCTCCATATACCTGACATGTGGATCTTCTTCAGTTGTGTATTGTTTGTTCCTCTTTCCATGAGGCTTTACAATCATAAGAGTGGATGAGATACAGGAGAACTACATAAACCTTTATAAGTACAAATCATCTCTAATATTCCTCTGACATCAGTTTAGCCATGATTTACATGTAGATTATCAATTTGATTTTACTTTTTGCTTGTTCATTACTTTGCAAAAGTAAAAGCAAGTTCCTGCCCAAAAGCGTAAATTTGCATTCCACTGGGAACTGTCCCTCCATTTCACATTCTGGTTTAGAGCCTTCTCCGTGCTTTGAACTTGGTCTCTGAAGAACAGTTGGATGTAGAGACACCTGGTTTTCTCTTTTGGAGGATTTTCTTACTATCCCTTTAATTGTCAAATATTTACCACACCATTTACTATTGACTTAACTGAATGCTCTGTGAATTATTCTGACCACATGCAATAACTTTTCCAGATAGTATGGCAAATACTTGGTTTACAGATGATGTGGGTTTCGTACAGTTTATAGCATCCCTTTCCAAGTATGGCTGGTACGCTTGCCTTTTACTTGCCTCTAATGTTCCAACCCTCCCTCCCCTTCTGGGACACATGCATTCTTTTGTCCCCACAGCTAGTGAACATGGATTACATCCTGAAGAGAAATATTTTCCTTTTTTTACTACATAATAAATCTTTTAGGTATGGGAAATGATTCCAAATCTGCTAGGAATCTGGGGGGGTGTTTTTTTCCCCACTTTAAAAGCATGTACATTGCAGCCATTTGTAGAGGAGCCAAATTAGTTTTCTTAATCTCAGGAGGAAAGTAGCAGGATTCCTTTGCACTGCCATAAAATCAGTAAAAGGCTGCTGCTTGAATAGATGGTTCATAATGAAATTCAGAGAAGTTCAGACCACTCAACAGGAGGATCTTATTTCTGTGGATACTATTCTAAGCTTGTTAGTTCAACAGAACTAAAACATTTGTTCTTCTCTAGAAAACACTATAAATTGGTGATAGAAAACAGCTAGTGTGTAGTAGGTGAGAGTACCTTCAGCTAGATGCTGATCAGCCTTTCCTGGGTGGGAAAGCAGTGATTTCTTGATTCTGTGCAAGTGGCCACTCGCCTTCCAGCCATCTGGTGCTTTCCTGTGTGCAGCCTTCCCATGTGCTTCAAGCCATTTTCCTCACCTTCACAAACACCTAGTTCTCACTTACTTTTCAGCTTTCTTCTTTTAGGTAGCTCCAAAGACCAGCATCCTACAGAGCTCTACAGCCATACTTCTTGCTTGGTGACAAACCACAGCACAAGGTTCCTTCACCTCACAACAGAGAGCATTCATGTGCCAAACTGATATCCTTCAGGTATTCATCTTCTGCATGGTCAGGTATCTCCTTTCTGCATTATGCAGTGTCTGTTCTGAAATGTGCAGAGTAAGATTGTTGAGGGTGAGAAACAGCAAGAAAGTGTGTCACTAGATCATGGAAGAAAGAAAGCGGGGGGGGAAGGAACCTGTGTGTAGCAGAGGCATATGTTGACATATGAGGAGAAAAAGGTTGTGGGAATAGATAAGGGGAGGGCATAAGGAATTACAGCAGTGTTGGGAAGTAGCAGGCTGAGGAACAAATTGAGAGTTGTGAATAAAACAGGAGCTATAAATCCTTTCCCCTTTTCAGAACATCCTTGAGGTTAGGAACAATTCCATCTTTTAATAATTTTTAAAATAATTTTTCATTTTCTTTTCCCCCCTAGCTGATACACAGTTGTGTCTGGATATGTTTAATATTCAACAAGGAACTAGTTAAAGTTTCCTGAAGTTGGGAGAGTGGGGAGCAATTCTGGCTTAGAGTTGTGGTCATCTGTTATGGTAGCTAGAGAAGAGTCCTTTACCTGTACTCATTCTAATTCAGTGTGATTACAGGTAGTCTCAGATTTGAGTGTGTAGATGGATTCAGCAGTTAATCTCAGAATCTTTAAAAAACAACAAAAAAAAAAGGCCAAAACCCCAAACAAAACCGCACAAACAACCAAACGCAATCCAAACAAATAAAAAGTTTGTTTTCTGAAAGTTCTATTTCTCTTAAATGTATAAGGCTAATTTGACATGATAGCTTAGCTTAGTAAGCATAAGCATAACATTCTGCTTCCATATCAGTTAAAGACAAAAATTCCTCTGAATTATTTAATCCATCACATGTTTGATCACCTCTCCTGCTGTGCCAACAGCCATATTTGGGTAATTAAAAATTCAGTCCTGGTGGCTAATCAAGTCCACAACTGTCTTGGGAAGATTGCCCAAAAAATGCCTGTTTTGAAGAATTACTTTGCAATTGCTGATCTCATGCTGTTAAGCAAAGAGATGTAATCATGTCTGCCTTGTACAGAATGACTGAATTTCAGAACATGATGACTCAGATTTTTACTAACTTGCAAAGATTTTTAAACTGAAAATTCAGCAAGAGCATGTACTCTATAATCATTCTTGGTCATTTACTGTTTGCAACATTATTCATGCTGTAATGGCTACTCATTGCTTAGTGGTCATTGCTGTGGATCACAGTGGATCAGTTGCTAGAAACTATAAATTAAGTATATGGATGGATGGAACTATAAATTAAGTAAAGCTATTATTCAGATTTACACTTGCTGCTTGTAGAGTTGAAATGTTTTCTCTGGGCTGATGTTTATAGGACATAATGCTGTCCCTGGTAACTTCTAATAAGGTTTGAGGGAGTAAATGTTGCCAACATCTTTAAAACAGTGGTAAAAGTATGAAGTCAACCAGTTCAGTATTCAGACTGCTTTCCTACCAGTGCTAATTAGCACTGCATTGTACTTGCCCTGCAGCAGCAGTTCTACTCATTCCTGATGGGCTGGCCTTGTGACAGTACTGGTATTGTGTCTACACTTCAGGCTGACTAACCTCATTAATACATAATTGAAAGCAAAATAAAAAATTCTTCTGGTCAGATTTGGCTCTTTTCCTAGAGGCATGTCCAGGCATCTTTTTTAAGCATCTGGTTGCTGAGTTTTCTTTCTTGTCAATGCAAATAAATGTCTATTTCAGAATTTACATAGGAGCCACTTCAGTAGTTATGCAAACGCTGTGCCTATGATACAGCAGTTCTGAAATGCGTACTTGGTCTGAGGGCCTACTGCTGCCCTGAAGTGCTGCTCCTGAACTTGTTCAGGACATTTTGGGGGCTAGTCCTCCGTAATTGATGTCTGCGTCAAGCAATTTCAACTGCAGTTAGAACACGAGACCTTGAAGCAAATATAAAGATGGTACACACCAACAAAAAAGCATGCAGTGTATGGGATCTGACAAATCCAGGCTCTTAAGAAATTGTCCCCAAAAAGCCAATAGGTAGCAGATTTGAGCAGCTTCATAATGCACATCTGTCCTGTATTCAGGATCCTCACACATGAATGTGTTGGCTTCATACTGAGGTTCTTAGGAAAAGCCAGGAAGAAGGGGAATAGCTCAAGCAAGGCTATCCTGTTAAGCCTTTACAAATAAAGAACGAACTGAGAATGCCTTTAGGTGAACTGTGTGCTTTGGGTGCCCTCTGCTACTGCTCAGATGGAAGGTTCCTGCTGTAGCATCCAGTTTGATCTTTCTGCTTCAGGGAGGAATCAGGAATTCCTGCCATTAACAAAATTGCCAATAAAAGCTAAATCTCAACATGTGTGCCCCTAGCACGGGTATTCAGAGAGGATGACCAGGAAAACAGAAACACTTGTCTGCAGTCTATTTTCCCTACCTGAACTATGCTTGGACCATCCAATCAGCCTTTTAGGGATAGTTACTGGTAACAGCTAGGGAGGCTGAGGAGGAGCCCACAGTGAATGGCCCAGTCTTCTGCTTTCAACAGGATCGAATATAAAATATTAAACTGGCATCCTGTGCTGCAGGTCCTGAGGAATTCTGAGCATCATTCCCAAAATAGCATTTTTAAAATTAAGAATTCCTGCAGAAAAGAGATGAAGGACACAGCTCTTCCACTGCAGGATACATAAGATAGCTTAGGATTTCTTGAGTCATAAACTGGAACTCTGAGCTGACCTCTAAAAACTGGTGTCCTTATCCAACAACTTGACTTTGCAATCAAAACATCCTTTTCTTCTATGATGTAATTAGCGTATATAATTTAATCAACCATTGATTTTGGTTTATTAAGTGCTTATTCAGCACTAAGTGACAATTAAGTATTAAAATACCTTCAGTAAATCCAAGAATTTGATAATCATAAATAATAAATTTGCCCCATTTCTACATTATAAAGATGTTCAAAATAAACCCTTCTTTCTCCAGCTGCAGAAATCTGCTGATGGAATTATGTCCATTAATCCCTAGTATGATCCCTGACATGGACCTGTTGGAGCGAGTCCAGCTCAGAGGGCTGGAGCACCTCTCCTATGGAGACAGGATGAGAGAAATGGCATTGTTCAGCCTGGAGAAGGCTCTGGGGAGATCTTGGAGCAGCTTTCCAGTACCTAAAGGGGCCAACAAGAAATCTGGAGAGGGACATTTTACAAGAGCATGTAGTGATAGGACAAGAGGGAATGGCTTTAAACTTACAGAAGGGAGATTCAGATTAGACATTAGAAAGTTGTTCTTCACTGTGAGGGTGGTGAGACATTGCACAGGTTGCCCAGAGAAGCTGTGGCTGCCCCATCCCTGGCAGTGTTCATGTTGCTTTCAGCAACTCAGGGACAGTTGTGTGACAACGTATGTTGTGCTATTATGCAAACACACAGCAAGAAATTCTCACTCTAGAGAACCTGCTGTTTGAGCACTTGACCTTAGTCCTAGAGTACATGACACTGAAACTCAGATCTGTTTAGAATACTTTACTTTCTTTCAAGGTGCGTATCATAAACATTCCTTTCTCAAGACATCTTTTGTTTTGAGTGATGTCTGTAAATGACTTTGGAGAGTTACAAGCAATCTCTGGAGCAACTGCCATGCAACTACTTTTCTGAACTTCTACTTCATAGATGCTGTGACTTCGCAGTGTTGGTGTGCTATCAAGAAAATTGTACTTTCTGTTAATATAGCTGGATCCACTGGGAGTACTGAGTACCACATCTGTGGCAGTAGAGCTGTATCATTCCAGTTGGTCTTGCAGCTGTTTTTATTATGTGAACAATGAACAGAAGGTATTTGTTGAATTTGTGGCAATACAAACCACCCCAGGAAACTCAGGATTAAAACTTACAAAACTAAAAATATTTCTCATTGTAATATTGACATTATTATAGTGTTTATTGTGCTACCTTCGGTGTTGTCTTCAATGAAATCTTATACATTCTGTTTTCACATTTTCAGAACAGCTCTCACTAATGTGAGTAGTGATCAGTCCTGGGTGACAAGGGCCTATAAGGATGCTGGGGAGCGACTCTTCATTAGGGACTGTAGTGGTAGGACAAGGGGTAACAGCTTTAAACTTAAACAGGGGAACTTTAGGTTAGATATAAGGAAGAAGTTCTTCACAGTGAGGGTGGTGAGGCACTGGAATGGGTTGCCCAAGAAAGTTGTGAATGCTCCAACCCTGGAGGTGTTCAAGGCCAGGCTGGACAGAGCCTTGGGCGACATAGTTTAGTGTGTGGTGTCCCTGCTCATGGCAGGGGGGTTGGAACTATATGATCTTAAGGTCCTTTCCAACCCACACCATTCTACGATTCTATGATTCTATGACAGACTTCAGCAGGACCAGGCTTCACCGCAATGGCAGAAGGTATTTACTGTGAAAATAATAAGCATGGAATTTGGGTCTTTGATGTTACGTGCTTAGGTATGTTCCTATCTTCAGTGTACCACGCAGAAACAAAATGGTCCCCAAAATAACTATGAAGAAGCAAAAATAAATGAAGAAGAGCTCCTCCTCAGGGCAGTTGGTGAGCTGGTCTGTCCCCTGTGCCATGTTTGGCTGAGCAGCTGCTGTGACTCCACAAAGACAAATGGCCGTGCTAGTCTCTGGTCCTAACTATTTAGAGGCAGACTGAGCTGACATCAAGGTGAATCATCAAGGCATCTGTAAAACACAAGCCAAGCCGACTATCTCATGGCGTTGCATTGATGACAGAGAAGAGTATTCTCTACTCATAGAAAGATTATTGTGCCAGAGGTACATAAATAGCTGCAGTAATAAAAATTACAGTAGTTATGCGGGAGCATAATAACTTAATTACAATTCTGCACGCTACTAGTGGCAGGCAACTGAAACCGTCAGTACTTTGAAGAATCTTTTGATCAACTTTCTGCTTTCATGACATGTCAAAGGTAAGAAGGGCATTAAACTGAGGTACGACTCTCTTTTTTATAGTGTTCTGCCGTTGTTATCCATGTGATTTGACCACAGTATTGGGTTTAGATAAAGCTTTTACCTTGCTATAAAAATCAAAAGTTTAGATTTTAAAAGTGGAAACTAAACTGTTGAAAGTATGGTTTAAAAATACTTCTTGAAATAACGTATTTATGATAGTGGTATTATTACAAGTTACAGCATTAGTCAGAAAAGACTACAGGTCTCATTCTTACTGTTACAAAAATAAAGGTAGAGATTAATTTACTTGCTAACATCCAAGATTATGGACTAATGCAGTACTCTGCAGTTGGGGCTAAACTTGGTTGCTGACCAGGGAATTAAAAATGGAGGGATTTTGAATCCCAACACTTAGAGCAGGATGAAGTAAAACGAAGAATCAAGTGTGAAGTATGCTGTCCTTTTTCTAATAACCTGTATGTGCTAGCCTGTTAAACTGTACGTAAAAAAGAGGGGGGAAAGAGAACGATTTTGAACTTTAATAAAAACAAGGGATTGGGAAGACCACAGGAGTAGCAAAACCTCAGTAGCTCTCTTTGTTTGGGTCCCCCCACTAAACACCCCTTCCTCCGGTCCCTGCGCTGCTGCAGC
>NW_009928904.1:0-8340 GCF_000696875.1 Nestor notabilis
AGGGTGCACCCGCACCCAGGTCACTCCTACCAGGGCACTGGGCTTGGGGAAAGGGATACCCACAGGGGGGGCATCCACACCTGGGGGCACTAAGCACACTCATGGGCACGCCCTCCCCCAGAGGCATCCCCTCCTGGGGCACCACCATGGGCACCCACCCGTGAGGAGGTACTGGGCACATAGTTCACCACTCGGCCTGCCCTGTGTGGGATGGACTGGGATGGGCTGGCACACGTTCACACCCTACAGGGTGTGCACTTGCACAAATACCCACCCAGCTGGGATCACTCACATACAGCACCCAGGTTGGGGGACACAACCCAAAGGAAAGCAGTGCACAATGGCTCTTGCACACACAGGGCTCAAACATGTCACAAGCCCTTCCTACAGCGTGCAGCAAACACACAGGAACACATGGGCTGAGAAATCACATGGGGGATCCTGCCCTGGCATGGGGGTAAGTCAGCTCTAGCCCCCCCGGTTCTGCCTGTTCGAGCAGCATCCGCAGGTAGCAGTAGGTACATGCTGTGCATGTGCTGCACCGAAGATGCAGCTTGGGCACCCCTGGGGAAGATTTAGCTGCAGCATGATCGGTAACATGCACCTTCGCTCCAGATTTCCTTCTTAACAGCAAGCACTTGTTTCCTCATATTTGGGATTGATTAAGCACTCTGCCATGTAAGACCATGACTCAGCCCAAGTGATGACGCAGCCCAAGGGCACATGAATGCCCAGGTGCAAAACTTGGACAGGGGTGCAATGGTGCTGGCCCTGCATGCTGGCTGCCTCAACTTGCCCCTTGTGCCCTCAGCCAAAACTTCTCAGCTGGAGGGATGCAAGGAGCATGTTCTCATTTCTTTTTCTTTGCCTTCCTGCACTTTCTTGCCCACTGCAGCCTCCCAGGCCTGTGTTTATTGTTCAAACCCAGGACAAGTGTTGAAGCCCTCTGCAATGCCAGCCACAGAGAGCTTGCCCGCTCGCACCCACCCTGTGCAGCACATGGGTAAACATGCTTGTCCTCAGCTCATGCTTGCCCACACTTGTGATGCCAACAAGCTTCTGGAGTTGACCTGTCTCTGAAGCCACAGCCCTGTGCTGCTCTTTGGAAGAAGCACAGAACAGTGATCAAGGAACAACAGATTAAACTGGAAATGTGACAGTCGCCAGAGGACTGTATGGACCAAAATCTGGAAGGATGAGAAGGGAACTGACTGCAAGAAGAGACTTGGGAGAGTGCTGCTCATTTCTCCACTGCTGACCTGCAAGCAGTCAGGGAAAGCCATGGCCATCCAGCATTGTTGGATGCACAGGAAGAAGCAGGATCCACCCTTCATTTCTGAAAGTGGGAAAAATGTTCACAAGTGAACCAATTTTCTCTTCCAGGCAGCTCATGCATGCTACAGCCATGTGTTGTTCCACTCCCACTGATGTGCTGGTACTTAATTTGTAAGCGCCTTTTCCAATACTCGGTAACTGCCTCCCGTTGGCTTCCTCCCTGTGTTTACAGCATCAGAGCAAAACATATAATTTCAGCTTGCTGAAGTGCTGGCTCACGTGGCAGGCAGCTGAATCCTCCTACCCGCAGCTGCTGGGCACTGCGACCGTGAGGAGCTCAGCCGCTCACGGCCTCTGCAGAAGCTCCCTTATGATTTTTATGAATAATCCCTACACTTATGTATGCCTGTTGCTTCTTCGAAGTTGCAGAGAAGCAAACAGTATTGTGAGGGGGGGATTTCTTATGCTGGATACTGTTGGAGGGGGAAAAGGAGATCTGTTAATTTGAAAGTCTAATTAAACTGAGATGGGCTTAGGTCCCGTATTCCTCGTTTCCTTTGAGAATTGCTGCTTAGGTCAAGCTTGTACTGCTCCCTTTACTGGCATTTTTCCCCTTTCTCTTTCCATTATGGCACGTGGTGTCAAAATGAAAGCAGAGCAGAGAGGTTTGATCCTGTGCTGTGCTGGGGGAATTGACTGCATGAATTCCTGAGGCCTTTTCCTGCATTATTTCCTCTGATCCCCAGTCAGGGGGTTTTGCAGATGATTTTGTTTCCAGGGGGTGACTCAGCATTTGTTCATTTGCACCCACCATCCATCCCTTTGCTCCACCGATTGATCCTCCTTTTATTTTCCCAGTCGCAAACAGCATTTCCTAGGAAGTATCTTTACATTCTTGCTGCCCAAGTTGTCAGATCACAAAGAGCTCATTTCATAGCAGACATGCTGAATAGGCACACAATGGAAGGATTCTTGAGGAAAAATGATGCTAAATGGGAAAAAGGCAAAAAAGGAAAATACTCCCCACAGAGAGAGAGAGAGAGACCGCAGCCAGGGGCCCCCAAGCTGATGTGCCAGGAGATACAGTGCTGAAAAGGCCCCAGAATTAGGAGAGAACGTGGATTTAAATCCATTATGTGTACTGCTCACACAGCGTGCAGGGCAGTTTCATAATTTACCTTGATATGACTGGCCCACTTACCCAGGCAGCATTCACAGTTGGTTTTGATATCCCCAGCCCTTCACAAACAGAAATCAGCTGTGTTGTGCAATATGTATGTAAGAGGTGCGAAAGAGACGCTACAAAATCTCTGCTCGTTCTCAGGTGCCACCAAGTACTCGCCAGGACTTGCTGTTAAGGGAAACCATGCTGTCTGCACAAGTTTTCCTTGCCATGACACAGACAAGTCTTAACCCCGAGTGACAGATCTGTTCTTACGGTAATTATACAAGGTTCTTGAATATGTTCGCTTCTTCCCTGCAGTTATTATTATCACTTATGCCTTCTCAGTCTTCACTCTTATACTGCTTATGCTTAATTGCATGGGAAAGTAAAAGGAATATATATCTCAACTGTATTTGAAGAGCATTACATGGACTTCTCCTAAGCAGTTGCGCTTTGTGGTGGTGATTTGTCATCATTGTTTTAATTTCTCTATCCTTATTCATGGGTGAAGAGGCCACAATTCACAATTCCTAGCAAATACCAAGAAGTGATAAAACAGAATCAGCTTTTTCCCCACTCTTTTTGAAAGCTGAAGCTGTCCTAACATCTTTCTGGGGTTTTTTTACTAAAATATTTTTAAGTAAAGCTGATCTTTGTTGCTGAGGAAATCCTTCTATTCCGGCTGTTCCTACTTCTCACTCTGGATAGTGTTATGACCGCCTACATTTACATGGGGTTTGCAGCCAAAGGAATTATCTTTGCTTTTCCTGTAAACATGATTGCACACTATTGCTGTAACAGAGCCATCCTATTTCACTCATAGAGGAGGCAGAATTTAGTGATTAATTAAATTACATGTTTAATCAGTCTGTGCAAAGGTCCTTCCTTCTGGAAGGTGCTCTGCAAACTGAAGGAACTACTTAAGAATACAAGAAGCCATGTAGATAAAGAGCCACCAGACAAAAACTTCAAGCCCATCATCTGAGTTAGACTATCTGGACAGTTTCCAGTAGGTTCCCCAAGCAGCATCCTCAGGGCTCTTGCAAGGTTTTGCTGGCTTTTAATAAAATATCCCAGTCTCAGCTGTGGGTTCAGATAATACTGCAGACCCACCTGTCTGTGTTTTGATGCTGTATCTGGAGCCTCACTGCCTCGCAGCCCTGGCTATACCAGCATTGCACAACTAACTACAGCCTTCTGAGATTTCTCTTCCTTTCTCTTACTTCTCTTTAGAAGTCATTAAGATCTCTTCTAAGCTCAACTTCCCATGTATTTCCAATATTGTTTTTAATTTATTCTTTCTCTCCTGCACTGACAGGCAGATGGACGCAATATTCAAAACCTCCTTGCCAGTCTTTTTTTTTGCAACGTGGCTTTAGTAAATCCAAGCCAAAATCTGTACGTGCCAAGTTTGTTTCTAGGATTTCCCCCTGAAGATACACCTCGTCCAGGGAAAGGGTTCAAGTTCCTCTTACATCTTGGCAGAAACAACTGAATCCACCTGCCTGCATGATTCAGCAAGATACCCACAATATGTTCCAGCCACGTTTGTGCACCTGGAAACAGGGGAGCAGCCTGATTTCCAGGCTGTGCTCTGAAGTCCCCTTGTTAGTGCTGCTTTTAATTGAACAGTCAGATTTTCCGGCATCCTTGTGCTGAGCAGTTGCTGTCAGCGGAGCTGCCTGCTTCACCTCTGCCCTCCCACATGTGCAAGTGGAAGGGAAGGGCATCCAGCTGGTTTCCTTCCTTTGAATGCAAACAGCACAATCAGCTGCAAAGTCTCCTGAGATACATCTATGTAAACAGGGGAACACAAAAATAATGTATAGCCACTAGCGCTCCTCTTCCTTCCGTGAAAAACAAACCCTTGCACAAGGGCCTTGGTTAAGGCCGACGTGAGGGTCTGAGCTATGTCTTATTTAATTGTCCTGCTCCTGCAAGGAATACAAGTCTCTTGAGAGCCTGAAAAGTCTTAGCTCTCCCTTAGTATCTTTTCTGTCTTCCCAGAGCATCTCAGCAACAGCCACTGGGGAGATCCTCAGTTTATAGGAGATTGATGCTTTCTTGGGCAAGCAAATTCCCACGCCAGACATAAAGAAGCATCTTCTTTTTCTCTTGCCCGAAGCTCCTCCCTGAGCTGTATTCATTGTATGTGTCTTGCCAAGACCTCTCCTGTCTGCTCTTGTGACAGAAATAGTATGCTCCTTTCAGAGCTCCTCTACCAAAGATCTTTAGTTTCTTCCAGGCATCTTCTGTACTTGCTATCACATGTGCACAGCAGCTGCCACCCCTGCTGTCCCAAAGGGCTGTTCAAGCAGTGAGACACCATTTGGGACCTTGTGAAACTTGCCTTACCCCTCTCATTCTGGGTCCCACTAGCAGGCAGGTAAAGCGACATTAACGGCGCTAGGAGCTGCCAAGGTGATCCAAGAAGCTTTAGTAGGTTCAGCATCCTGCCTGTCACAGGCAGAATTGGACTCAGTGGCAGAAAGCTGCCCACAGAGAGCCTGGAAATAGCTCCTCTGCAGGCTCCTCGCTCGTGGCCATGGAGAGACAGGGTGTAGCAACAGCATGTGTTTTCACTGGGGAGAAAAACCAGCCTGAAAAACCAAACCACAAATTTTGGAAAAAAGCTACATCTCAAATCATAGGGAAGATGCTGCAGCATTTCTTGAGAGCGTACTTTATCTCCTCAACAAAGTTTGATGTAAAATACAGTGTGTTGCAGGAATCAATGAGTGGAAAAAGCTGCAGGCCCTCAAGTTGATTCACAAGTCTTCAGCCTCTGCATTGCCATGCAGCTGATCTATTTTATTATTCAAACACACCACAAACATGAAGCAATCCCACAAAATATATTTGAGTACCTTCTGTGTGAGATTGTTAGACTACGTGACATTAAAGTGACATTAAAGACACTTAAGCAGTCTGATAAAAACTAGGGATGAAGAATTTTTTTCTTCATGCTGTTGGTTCACAGCTCAGAGGTGCGTATTTGACAATGAACATGCATTCATACACACGGCACATTCTGCTGCTTTTAAAACCACCTTATTATATTGTTGAGTTAGAAATTTCTACAGTTTTGCATCCACCATTACCAGACAAATCTTGATGTCTCATTAAAATAACCTTGGCTGTTCTTCGTCTTAAGACTACAATGCAAACAGATCACATTCTCTAATCCTACGTAATGCCTTATGTAAAACCACTTAACGTTCCTTTTAAGGCTGGAAACCATTCAGATGAAAGATGCTGCATAAAAGCACATTCCTTAACATGCTTAACCAGAAAAGCAACGTGGTCTAGGATGGAAAATACAGAGTGAGAATCGGCATGTGTTCAAGAGTACACGCCTGGCAGTGTGCAGTTCTCTGTCATGTCTTGCTCCATACACTTTGCACTTATCATTTACCTCAATTTTTCTAATTGTGAAATGGCAATAGGAATATAGTTCTGGTGCTGCTATTATTTATGTAGACTTTCCAGTAGTGCTTCCAGCAGGGACTGAGACCCAGCTGGGGAAGGTGGATTAAAGCTCAAATCGGGCTCTGAAAGCTCACTCATTACAACTGGCAATGCAAGATGGGAAACTATACCTCCAGGTGGGAAGTAAAACTTAACCCAGCAAGGACAAAACAGTGATCAATATGGGAGCCTTTGTATTAAATTGCTGTTGTTGGACAGCCCTTGGAAGTGTAAGATGTTCTGGCAGATCAAGTTTTAATGCACAATCTGCTACTGGAAAATTAAATGGCCTCTTTCCTGTGCTGTCATCTGATGGCCTGTCAAGAGCAGCAAATCAGTAGAGGGAAAAGAGGCGTTCGAAACTTCAGCCAAGGAAAAGAAAAGAAAAAGGACACAAACAGCTCACTATCAGGAGTGCAGGAAGCTAATTTATGGAGGGAGAAGTAATTGTTTTGTTAAAAATTGCTTGAGGAAATACAGCTCCCTAAAGGGTAAATAGTTTCTTCTTTATTTGCTGGGTGTTCAGGAAAACTTACGTATTTATGTTGGAGAGAATATACAGGATGTAGAAGGCTTTCAGAGTACGAGGGGAAATTAAATGTGAATCTCTAAGTTAGCAGTTCTGTGCTTCCTCCTGTGGAAGCAGGACAGTGTACATTTTTCAGCCTGCTTCTGACACACAGTTTCAAATGAGCCCATAAATAAAACCCAATAAAATCAAACTATGCAGTTCCCGAGAGTCTGCACACATTGTTTTTGAGTATAACCTAAAGTGAGAAATTGATCCTAATGAGTTATGCTACAGAGCCTGTGTTTTGAAGGAAAAGCTTACACAATCAGCACTGCTGTTTCAGGTATTTTCATGTGGGATTTCTAAATATGCTGAAGTAAGCTTAAAAATCAGACTCCATTTAAAATAAGAATCAGTACCCAGCTACTTTGTCAATAGACTATATTGAACCTGTGTGGGCTGTCTGACTGACGAAGAGGCAGAATCTATTCTTAAATAACAAATCCAGTGTCCTGAACACCAAACTGACTTGTACATCTGGCATCCATTTGATTTTTTTCTACCTAACTTTTGCAAACGTATTTCCTGCATTGAATATGTGGTTTTGGGTTGGTTTGGGTTTTTTTTTGTGTCTTGAAAATTACATCTCATTTTAGGCCTTAATGATTTTATGTGCAAGGAATACTACTGCTAGTTCCAGCATTCCTGTACTCTGTATCTCCACCTTTGGGTTTCTTAAATTGTTTACCATGCATTTGACAGACCACAGGTGAGTTCTCCAAAGAAGGAAAGGCAGATATAGAATATTTTCCATCTTAGAGTTTCAGAGGAGCTTTTTTGACTTTGGGAGCCCAAGGAAACAAGTCTTGACAAGTCCAACTTCATTTGCGTGTGACTATCATTGCACTAGCTGCCCACAAAGCTAAACACCACAGTGCTTGATTAGCACACGAAAAGGATTACATGATGCAGCTGCAGGGTTGCAATCCAGATTGCAAAGGAGGAGACTCACTGACCCAGGCAGTCCTAGCCAGTCTGCATCCCTATTCCCCTCACCCAGTACATCATCCTCCTCTTGCTCCTCCTTGCACCTCAGAGCTGCTCTGGGAGTAGGTCAGCCCCTGGTGCTAAGCTCAGTTTTGCCACAGCAGCTGTAATAACCCCTGCCACGGTGTACACAAAGGAACAGCTCTGGTGTGAAAGATGGAAAGCTCAACTGAGTGTTTGGCAGAGGCATGCATATGGATATATATGTGGTTTAGGCAGGCTTGGGGCTTTCCTCGTGACTCAAACCAAGGGGCACAGTACAAAAGCCATGCCTGTCCCATGCTTATCTCTCTACAATGAAGACATGGACCTGTTGGAGCAAGTCCAGAGGAGGCAATGAAGATGCTCAGAGGGCTGGAACACCTCTGCTATGGAGACAGGCTGAGAGAGCTGGGCTGGTTGAGCCTAGAGAAGAGAAGGCCCTGAGAAGGACCTTAGAGCAGCCTTCTGAGGCCCAACAAGAAAGCTGGAGAGACACTTTTGACAAGGTTGTATGTGGACAGGACAAGGGGCAGTGGCTCTAAACTGACAGAAGGGAGATTTAGATTAGCTCTTACGAAGAAAGTCTTCCCTGTGAGGGTGCTGAGGCGCTGGCACAGGTTGCCCAGAGAAGCTGTGGTTTTGGGCAGCGTTCAAGGCCAGGTTGGACGGGGCTTGGAGCAACCTGGTCTAGTGGAAGGCATCCCTGCCCGTGGCAGGGGGTTGGAACTGGATGAGCTTTATGGTCCCTTCCAACACAACCCATTCTGTGATTCCATGAGCCCTGTGACATAGCAGCCCTGGGGTCGCACTGTGCACCTCAGGGCAAGCAGTGAGGCCTTCAGCCCTACCAGAGCCCATCTGCATCGCTGGCTCTACCTCTACCGAGCACAGA
>NW_009928905.1:0-8657 GCF_000696875.1 Nestor notabilis
ATCATCAATGAAGATATTAAACAACACTGGCATAACACTGAGCCCTGAGGGACACCACTCATGACCAGTCACCAACTAGATGAGATACCATTTACCACCACTTATCTGAACTTAAGATCCTCTCTGCAACGCTACCTAATCTTCAAGTCAGTTAGTTCCCAAATAGAAATTCTAAACAAAGATTCTAAAACCGCTAAAGATACTGTTTTCTCACCCACATAAACTTAACTGGGCAGGTCCTCAGTAGGAGCAAGTAGGCATAAGCTTCGCTGTAGCTGAATATTGTAAATTGATTTACAACAGCTAAAGGACTTAATCATTCGTGGACTTTACTAATAAAAATATATCTCTTATGAATGAAATTTGAATCCACTTAGTTCTGGGCAAACTCCTAGGATTATGTTCTTATAAAACATAGAGTTTTAGCACAATGACAGCAAATCATCATTATAGTTTCTAGTTTTTATCAGTACAATATCCATCTCAAAATAAATCATTCTTCTAATAAAAAGCAACAGTTAGTCAAACAGATAAAATATTAATTCTAAACAAGGGAGTAACACAAGAAAAATCAAAATCTTAAATTTCTTAGTATAAAGGTTCAGCAATTCTCTTCTGTTGTGCATTAATCATTTGAGCTACCGTTGGGAAGAAATGTCCCCTAAATCAAGTCCTCCGGTGTTGGGAAGAATATTGTCAATACTTAGAGAAAGCAGTGAACAAGAATTCCTTAGTTCTCACCTTCACTGAAATAGTGGAATGTATTCAGAACTCGCTTTCATTAGTTAAAATGGCTACTTTGCAGGTTTTCATGAGGCTTCATTAATCACAGACTGTAGCAATCAGAGCTAACATGGACCAGAAGGGGTGTGGTGTCACAAAGGTATTTCCCTACTCAGAGGAGAAAATGGCTGTGTAACACTGATCCATGGAGAAAACATGCTCAAAAAATGTGGTTTGTTTTTAGTAGAATAGAAAAAAGGATAAAAACATATATAGTTTTAATTCTCTTATTTTACTTACAAAAAAAAAATATATGTTCTTATGCTCCTATGTGATAAAGTTATAGAACAGGAGTCAACATGCAAATATATTATTGTCACCCTGGTCAAACTGATCATCAGAGAGTATCACTTATTTTCTCTGTAATGCTGCTGCAGTTCTTATAGAAGTGGAGAGCTTCTGAATTTGTTTTTCAACCACTTTTCTCCAGTCTTTTCATCAGTGACCTGAGAAAAACTAAGAACTTGCACTGGAGGAGCTACAAAAATCCATTTATTTTACAAAAAGCACCTTAAAAAATAACACATTACCCCCTCCACCCACCCACCACCAAATGCACAGACAGAGGGAAAGCATTATATTAAACGTTAACTTACTGATACTTAATAGGTAAGAATCAATTATATTGTGACAGAAAATGAGTGCCAACAACTGGGGAAGAGATGTAATTCAAAGTTAGATTGCAAAAGAGAGCATGTGAGAAGGAATGATTGAATGCAGCAATAAAGAGAGAACTGAGAGAATAACTAGAAACTGTGTAGCTGAACATATTTAAAGCAAAAATAGAGTCATTCTCAATCTGAACATAAAAGTGGGAGTGGAAGGGGTGAGAGTCCACTGCAGCAAATGCCCAATATAAATTGTATAATAAAAACAAAACATCTGGATTTTACAGTGCAAACATCAAACCGTAAAGGTCTGACTGGGGCAGTCCTGGATCTGAACACCAGCCTGCTTTCAAGAACCCTCTGCCTATATGATAATTATAAAGTCCAGAAAACATTACTTAAAGATACATGATCATGAATGGGGAATAATATTGATAAATATAGCCCTAGATAAGTCATCTTAAGTTTTATAGAAATAGCCCCATTAATACTGGGGCATGTTTCCAAAAGTTGCAGTTCATTATTGATGGACACTAGGGTCAAATATAAAACCTGTTATTTCCAGCAATTTCTGCCTCTAACTGCAGGTTACATTTTGATCTGTTTCAAGCAACCTTACTAATTTGGAGCTCTTGTTGGTTTGGTGCATCTTTGCTTTTTGCACACTTTGCATAAGCATTTACTTATTGAAAAGGCAGCACAAGACTTCTGATGAGACATGAGAGACAGTGTACATTCTATTTTTTTAGTGAATACATACTACTTTTAAAGCTAATGTCCAAGTCTAAAGATTCAAATATGGAAGAGTGGGCTAACAAGAACCTTAGGAAGTTTGTCAAGGACAAGTGTAAGGTCTTGTATCTAGGAAAACATAACCCAGCAGTACAGCACAGGCTGGGGTCTACCTGGCTGGGGAGCAGCTCTGTAGGATGGGATCTGGCCGTCCTGGTGGACAAGAAGCTCAATATGAGTGAACAGTGTGCTGCTGTAGCAAAGAAAGACTGAAAGATGGGTCATTTTGAAGGCTGGATTCTTTTACAAGTGGACCATGGGATCTGAGTGAAGGATGACGAAGCGTACAGGAAGATATCTTGTAGATAAGGATAAGATTAATATGCCTGTTAACCTACCCAGTTTGCTGTCAGAGAACCCTGATCATAACAGTTCCAAAGAGCTAAATGCATGTTACCATTCCTCATGAAGAAAAAGCAAGCGGTACAATATCTTTTGCCCTTCTGAGCTATTGTAACAGGTTTTTGTGTGTTACATTACTGACTTATAAATAACTATTCAACACTAACTCTAGCAGAAAGATATGGCCACGTCTGCCAGTACCAGTTTCCAGCTGTATTATTGTAAAGTTAACCATGGAAAAAAAAAAAAAAGGTGTATCAGGAGTGTTTCCTTACATCTTTTTTTTTTTTTTTTTTGCCATCAATTAACAGGGAGTTTGGGATCACCAGGTGCTCAGATACACAAAAACCACATTAAAAAAAAAAAAAAGTTAAAAAAAAGTAGTTTTCACTGTAGCAATCAGCCTGCAGCTATTATAAATGAGTAATTTATAAGTGTGTAATTTACAGAATGCATATAGAAGCGCATTTAATGCTGACACAAAGACAACTTGAATGTGTAATGAGGATTTTATAGCATATTGTGCTAGGTTTAATGTGGGCATGTACGAATAGCTTCCTCAGCAATCACCAAGGGTTGGCTGAGGGTGTTTTCTTTTTTTTAAGTCTGAAATATGTGCATTTAAATAGGACCCTAGGTAAATTTACAGAATTATTTCAAATCTGTCCATGTCTATTCTTTGGACATGATCACTCTGTAATGTGTGGAGGCTACATTAGTTATGGGAGGGTTTTTTTAAGTGTCACAATGCTACCAAGATAAGAAAACTAATCCTGTGCTTAATGCATGGCTGGATCCTTCTGGAAAATTATGAGATGCATCCTAGGGAGAAGGCCTACTTACCATAAAATGCATTTTCAGTATATTTCTCTGGCTAAGGAAGCCCTTTGTCTCTGCATTTTTTCCCACCAACCACCTTGCTATTTTAACATCCTCTTGTGGTGACTAGGGTCCAAATCCTATCAACGCTTACATACATTCTTCATCTTTCAAACACACCCATTGATTTCCTTGAAGCAATCTACTACAGTGCAATGTAACACATGCACAAGTGTTTGCAAGACTGGGGCCCAGATGATCATTTCTAGATGAGTGTGTGCTATAACGAGAATGATGGAACCAGTATTCCTGGAAGAAGGAAATTTCAAGGAACTAAATTTAGTCCAAGGTTACACCACCCAACAATTTCTTTGCCTGAAGAGCTACTGCACAGGACAATTTTTGTCAGTGGATCTCAGGAGAAGATAATGCTACAAAGCCTCAGAGGGAACCTGAGACAAACAAGAGCAGTGGTCTCATATAGAATCATAGAATGGTTAGGGTTGGAAAGGACCTTAAAGATCATCTAGTTCCAACCCCCCTGTCATAGGCAGGGAACCTCACATCAGACCATGTTTCCCAAGGCTCTGTCCAAACCGGTCTTGAACAGTGACAGGGATAGAGCATTTACCACTTCTTTGGGCAACCTGTTCCAATGTCTCACCACTCTTCAAGATGGCAAATTGGACATAATTTATGTCTTTACCAAAGGGCTCATTTTTAGCCAAATCCACAGGCTAAATTTCAATTTGGTGTTCTTGCCCTCAAAGAAAGACCATTGCAGTTACTAGATCGAAACTGACAGCTTTTCTAAGTGTTCTTTTTTCATGATTACAGTACTGGAGAATAACATAAGTGTGAAAAATCTTGAGGTACATTAAAGATTTTATTTCCTCTTCCTTCAGAAGTGACTTTTTCTGTAGGAAATCATGTTTACATTTTGCTCTAAATCAGGAGAGGTGATTGGTTGTTTTCACATGTGTCTGAACAAAAATTTTAGAAAAAGGCTGCATAGTCACATGTGCTGATGTATTTTACCTTTGTAGTTTACAGTCCCAGTGTACTAGCAGAAGACATCCTATCTGAGGTGGTCATGATTGGCAAGGAAGTGTTTCCCAGGTTACCAAAGCCAACATAAAGTCAGAGACAAAACAAATGAAGAGGAGTCAGGCTTACTTTACTGGCAGGAAAAGATGTAATCTGAAGAGCAGATAGTGTGCTTCTGAGGGGTAGTTCTCATTTGGAATTCTATCACCAGAAGAAGTAGACATTTTTGGCCCTGGAACAAACACAAAGATTTCTGAGAGCCAAATTTTGCCCCAGCTCAGGAGAGAATAACATGAAACTTAACAGTTTCATTGCATTGCAGTACATGCAAAGTGCTGGTGCTCCTTCTGATTCCCAGTCTAACATTCAGCGTCAACAGAATTCAAAACCTCAAAGTAAAATTTCCAGCTAGATTCATAAGTCAGGCCACCATTTCCCCAATACACTTTACCCAAAAGACCCAGAATCTCAGCAAATCTTTAAACAGACACTGACCTGTGGTTCAGGTTTCCCATACAATATGGAACCAGGTGAATTTTTGTTGGATGGCTTGGGGCTTTGCTGAGAATCCTTCTCACAGCTCTTACTGCAAGCACATGCCTTCCTTATTCTGTTGCTGCTTGCACCATTCTAGACAAATGGCAGTAAATACTGAGATTATTTTATTAAAAACTAGACACTTTTGTCTTCCTCCAAGGCTTTGTTTATAACTGGCAGGTAATGTAAAGACGGGTTTCAGATGCAGTTTCTGACCATTGTAGGTACAACTTGCAGGAGGAACCTGATAAATAACGAGAAGCAAAAGAAAAATAATAGATTTTGATTGGATACTAAAACTAAGTAAACAGGAAATGTAATTTATCAATCAGAAGCATAAATACAAGCAGTGCCAACATGTATTTCTCCTCTAGAATGATATATTTTACCAGAGGGATATTTTAGATTTTTCACTTTGTGCCAAGGTAAGTTTAATACCTCTCAAGTCTACAACATGTGGGTCACATGACATTACACATTATTTGCATCGCCAATAAAACAAACAGTCCATTAATCAAACATGCCACCATAACCTCCAACCGTATAAACTGAAAAATGTGATTTTTAATATTTTAAGTGGAATTATTTGCTTGAAATGTGTTGGGTTTTTTTTAGTGTGCTAAAAAAATAATAACTATTTATTAACAGCTGGTCAAGCATACTCATAATTACTGTAAGTCTTTGTTTAATTGAAGTCTTCACTGGACATAAAAAACACCCTATGAATACATTTATTTCCAAATGGTTTTATTTATTTTTTCATCAGCATAACTGTGCAAGTTTGGAATAGGAACACTGTGAAGTAACTGATATCTATTCTGTGTAATTATATATTATACTCAAGCTCAGTCAGTCTCTCACAAGGTCTACTATAAATGAAAATCAAATTTGTATACAAATAGATAATTTTCTTTACAAATTCTTTTATACCATACTGAAACATTTGTGTGAAGCAAGAAATTATATGCACTGTTCTCCTCTGAGAACTTCTCTCATTTCAGCATTTGGCTTGTAACAGTTTCAGAGTTTGAAAAAAGGCACAAAAATAGTTCAGATACAGAATTTAGCAGCATTTTGGCATAAATCACATCAGTTTAAGACAATAATAATGCCTTTTAAGTGGAGAAAGGTAGGAGATCTGAATTCTGGTTTTATTACTGTGTTAAAGAAAACAGATGCTTAGATAATAATTTTGCATACATTTACATTAATCTGTCTGGCAAATGTCAGTGCCTAGATGAACATGGGTTTTGCTGGTCTCCATTCAGAAAATAAAACTTATCCCTTTGTCTACTAGATTTCCTTTCCAGTACTCAAATAGAGACTAAATGAGAAAACACTTAAGCATAGGGCTGGCTTTAAGCGCATATTTATTAAATCCTGTTTAAAACAATTATAATGTTTTAATGTTTTCTAGCATTTTCTAACCAGGAATAGCTTGCCAAATCAAAGACACAGTTATCTCCATCACAGGTATTATTTGTCAGTCATAGAAGCATATCCAAGGTAACATAGCTAGTGAGTATGGGAGGAGAGATTTATGTGTGAGAATAAGTCTGTGAATAGCCATTAGCACTGTGGACTCTGTTCAGTATTTTCATTTTCATAACTCACATAGTCTCTCTATTTTAGCCTCCTGCCTGCAAAACAAGCACAACAATACTGTTCCACTTAGGGTGATGTGAGACTAAAACATTCATGAGGCACTTTCAGAATCTACAGTGAAAGGCACTATAAAATCACGAAGTATTACTGCTGTTTACTGGAAAGCACATCCATTTAAACTCTCTAACACTTTCCATTAAAGTTATTATTTTGAAAACAAGATACTAGTCTTATTAAGGAAAGCCAAGTAATTTTCAGCTAAAGTGAGAACTGAATTTAAATTTCATTCAGTACTCACAGGGACTTTTAAATTTCAGAAAAAGATCAAGAACATGTTTTTATTGATTTCAGATGAGCCAGATGTAACCAAACTGAGGGCTTCTGAGGTTCTTACCTGTGTTCTCAGGTTTAGGAGGGTTTCTAGCAAGACTAGTTGCCTGTATAAATTTAAGCAAGTACATCCCTGTTTGCTAGACTCAGAGTCTAAAAAATCATTTTTTACCATTTCTCTGAAACATTGCTCCAAACCTGCTAATGATAACAAACTCATGATGACTTTAAAGCAAACAACTCATTCTCAATAGTGTTATGAATTATTTTCCTAAACTGAAAAAGTATTTCTAAACTCCCTAGATATTTTAATTTCATAAGAATTTATCAAAAATTATATTTTCCAAAACATGAGAACAGGTATACTGAGCAAGCCAAGAGAGGCTATAAGAGTGAAAAAGTGTGAAATTTACACTAGGTATCTGCCTAATGTAAATTTTCATTAGGTGTCATGCTATCCAGTTATTGTGAAGTAATAAAATATACCCAGAGAGTCCTATATTTCTTAGCTCTGGGCTCTGATGACATGAACAAGCTGTTGGAGAAATACTGTCACCAGCAACCCTTAGTAAAAAATAGTTTTATTTAATACAGCTGGGTGCCGTTCACTCTCTCTATTGTAAATATAATGCAGAATATCACATGAGAGTCACTAAATTATATAACTTCTCATGCAAACCTGTACAATACCCCTCATGGCCCCTCATAAATCTAGAATGTTTTGCTATTTCTTCCCCTTCTCAAGCATCCAGACTTACATGTATTTCTTTTCAAATACTTTATTTAGTTACATAGATCTTTTTCTCCACTGCTGTCAGTCAAGTTATCGTTGGGGTGGAGGTTTAGTACCGATCACTGTGTATAGCAGGAAAACAAAACCTGCAGACAATACTTGCCATCAGCAAGAGGTAGAGTTGAGCTGCCTAAATAAGGCAAAAAAGAACAAGCACCATGTTTCAGAGAACCAGTCTGTGGTAGCTTGGATTTGAAAAAAAAGTGTGTGAGGCCAGCACTCTCAACTGAAAACAGTTAAAGCTTTGCTATTTCTAATAAATAACAATAAAACACATCATTAAATCCCCACAATGCAGAAAAAAATAAATATTTCACACAAGAGTTGATGGCACTTCCTGGAAAAAAAAATAAATTGTTTTTTTCTCCATCAAAAAATATCAGTCCATCAAAAATTCCAGAAATATATCAATTTCCATGAACTTTGACCAAAACACATGGAAGGTTATAATGAATCAAGGCAAGGTAAAGGCTGCTAACAGCTCCATTTTCTCATTGCAAAAATTAATTATGCCATCTCTCTTTTTTTTCTTAGAATTTCTTCTTTTCTGGTTGCTCTAGTACCCTATAGCCAACAGAGAACGCTCCTTAAGAGCTTGCTTCACCTGGCTCTTGAATGGCTGCTTCATGATAAGTACCAGTCAGAGACCTCCTCTGAGGGCTAAGGGAAAGACATGCTTTCGTTTCTCTGAGCTGTACGGTTCAGCCTAACAAATGTTTTGTAATGGGAACTTGTTCTGCTCTTGAGAGATTTCTTGAGTCTTGCTCCTACAGATCCCAGCAGGTGACACCGGGGCTTTCCCAGTGTTTCCACTGACCCCCCAAGGCAAACGCGATGTGCTTACCATGGTGGAAGCAACCACCGGATGGCTGGAAACATACGCTGTGCCCCACACTGGGCGCCAAAAGAAACTGTTGTGGTTCAAGCCCAGCTGGCAACCTGGAACCACTCAGCCTCTCACTCACTCCCGCTTCTTTTTCCTCCCCCTGCTCCTGGAGGGA
>NW_009928906.1:0-39121 GCF_000696875.1 Nestor notabilis
GAGCGGGGTTGATTTTTCTTCCCCGAGAAGCTTCTCGCAACGCGCCCGTTCGCCGGTGCGATCCTAGGGGAGAAGGGAAGGAGCCGTTATATAAACCCCTCCCTTGGTTCCCTCATGGTGGGAGCCGATTTAGGGCAGGTACTGCGTTTCTAATGATGCTAACTTCTTATGTAAGGGAAGATCTTTGCATCTAACGGGCTGCTAGAGCCCGTTTATGTTTTTGACACAAGAGTGTTTCATTATTGGCAGCGGCTCCTTCTCCCAGCCCCATGGACACACCCATCCTCATCCTCCTTCTTCCCCAGCCTCGGAGGCAGGAAAGTGAGCTCGGAAATGGAGCTTTGATGTGTGACATTGGTGCAGGAGCCGCTGGGCTGCGCAGTTGCGTTTTAAATGATGTGTAGGAGATGCAGGGGATGCACAAAATCACTATGTGAGAAATGGAGCATCCTCCCTTTTTGTTTTTTGGGAGGGGGGATAGTTTCCCTCCTCGAGTCTGATGAGAGAGAGTTTAAAAAGATGCCTCTGCTGAAATAACGATGGAGGCTACAGCTGAATCACTGTCATGAGCCAAAAGTAGCGTGACGCATTTTCCTTCCAACTGAGTGCTCTGATTGATGCTGTGTGCACCCGATGCGATTCTGCAAAGATTAAGGGATAGAAAAAACACCACATTTTGGTCCGATCTGCTGTTGTATAAACCTGGAATTCATCCCCTCAGACAGATGCTTGAAGAAGGAGGCTAATCCATGCGTGGCTGTCCTGCTTGCACTGCATCAGCAGGGTAAATACGCACACATTCAGCAGCAGGCCCTCGCACGGCTGCGAGCGCTTTTGTCTCCGAGGTGGTTGAAATGAGCAGAGGGGTTCACACTGGTTTCAGAGCCCACCACACAGCCGCAGCAGGAGACAGCAGAAGCGTTCCCAGCAGCCTTACAATGTTCCACGCTGCAGTTTTGTTGCTCAGTAGATGTATTTATTCTTCTTTCCTAATTGCTGCCCAGTGCGTTAGGACATGGCTGTCAGTGACACCCATGGCCAAACAACCCCATTTCAGTAGTAGCTGGCTGTTTCAGTAGCACAAGGAGTCTGCACTAGAGGTGGGCATCAATACTGCAGTGTTTCTGGAGATGGTAAACATGTAGGACAGTTTGCTGTAGAGGCTGGCATTGAAAGACAAGCGGGTTTTTCACGCCCCAAGTGAATTCATTCAGGCTTATTGGCATTCACAGCAGATTCTATATTTAAATCTTGGGGTTTTCTTTCTTTGTTCTTTTTTCTAAATGGGTGGCGTTACTCAGGGAAACTCTCCATTGCAGCAGTAGGAGGGAGGAGAAGGAAAAAAAGGAGGGGGAAGAAGAGACACTTAACATCTTGTAGATGTTTAGCAGTTACATAAAAGATGGATATAATGATATAAATCAGTAGCTGATGCAATTCGTGTCACCCTTTTGTCATTGAAGAGCCATGTCGGCTTGTGTCAGTTGAGAACCAGGTGCTCCAACTGTTCCGTTTTATTATAAGCTCTTTAGCTCTTTGACCAATGGAGTCCCAGCTCAAAATAAGGGCCCTGAGCACCACTGTCACCGTCTCACATGTATTTGCTAGAAGTTCAAGGCACCACCAAGTCAAAGTCCTGCTTTCCACCCCTCCTTGAAGTCAGGTTTTGGTCTTTGGCAGTGCTGTTCTGGTTCTCTGTTCTCTTACCAAGAGGTTTTTGGGAGGAGGAAAGAGAATCGCACTAAGTCCGAGTGCAGATTCACGGGCCATGGTGCAGTTTAAACTGAACTCTGCGTAACGTGTATGTGCTTTGCTTTAGATGCATGTGTCTGTAATATAGGGAAGGAGGGAACCAGAGGAACACAGCGATCACTTTCAACTTTCCTCCCCACCCAGAGCTCTGCAGTGTGTGTCACTCTGGTTTATGACTATTGCATAAAAAGATGAGCTTGGTTTTGTCCTAAAACCTTGTAAAAACAAGATGTAGCCTGGGCTGAGACACAGGCACATCTGTTGGCTGCCTGGTTGCAGTTACCTTTCTGTTCCTGCCAAACTCTTTTCTAATTTGAGGACATTTTAATAACCATTTTCTAAACCCCTTCTCTTCAACTTAATCTGAGTTTATTTCCATCCCATGAGGCAGTGGTGCTCTGGAAAGGCAGCAAGAGGATCCACTGCATTGAAACATCACTCAGTTGGCCAAAATGAGTTTGTTTGTGTTGTGTAACTCATGGCAACAGACTTTTGGTCCATCTCCCTGACAGCAGTTGACTCGCAGTGAGCCAAGCCCTGACTCCAGTGTGTGGGTGCGTATAGGAAAGTGTGCATATGACCAAGGCAGGGCAAAAAATCAGAGATGTGGCTGTTAACATCCCTCACAGCATTATTTGATGCCTTTGCTGTAGGTGATGGTTGCAAGCTGCAGGTATGGGTGAAGCTGCCAAGTAGACGAGCCTGCTGGAACCCAACTCCCTTTCCATTCTCATTCTTTTTTGGATCATTAGTGTGATGAAAGGGCGTACAGATGAAATAAAATATTTTATCTTCCCAGTTGAAAGTGCAGCAGTTGACTTGTGTTTTGACATGTACTTCTGAATAATGCAGAGGATGCTTCCATCTCTTTTATCTCGGAGGTGACACTGCAGACTGTCAGCTTTCGCACAGCATAACCATGGCTTGTTCTATGCTTCTTTGTTGCAGAGTGATCGTCTTTTGATCAAAGGTGGTAAAATAGTGAATGACGACCAGTCTTTTTATGCAGACATTTACATGGAAGATGGGTTGATAAAGTAAGTGAAGCCTGATACCATGTTGCAATTGGAAATGTGCAGAAACGTACTGCAGATTAGCAAGGGATAACTCCGTGACCTATATTAAATCGCAAGGAAAAATGAGTTGTTCATGTATATCCTGGTGTTTGATGGAGGGACTTTAAAAACAAGGTGTTGAGTTAAATAAGCAAATGGGCCCAAACCCCACTGTTACTAAAGCATGGGTCAGAGGAGATACTTGTGCTTAATTTTAGCCATGTGAATAGCCCCATGCTGAGATGACACATATGTTAGAAGTTAGCTGTGTTGTAATGTTTTACTGAGTTATGACTTAAGATATTTTGAAGCCAGAGTTCAGCATCTTAATACAGTTAATTCTGGTTTTGGGTCAGAGGCTGGACTTAGGTGACCTCTTGAGGTCTCTTGCGGTGCTGTCTTCTGTGGTTCTATGATGCAAGGATCAATCCAACCCCCCTTAAAGTTAAAAATCACAGAATCCCAGACTGGTTTGGGTTGGAAAGGACCTTAAAGCTCCTCCAGTTCCAACCCCCTGCCACAGGCAGGGACACCTTCCACTAGAGCAGGTTGCTCCAAGCCCCTGTGTCCAACCTGGCCTTGAACACTGCCAGGGATGGGGCAGCCACAGCTTCTCTGGGCACCCTGTGCCAGCGCCTCAGCACCCTCACGGGGAAGAGCTTCTGCCCAAGAGCTCATCTCAGTCTCCCCTCTGGCAGGTTCAAGCCATTCCCCTTGTCCTGTCCCTACAGGCCCTTGTCCAGATTTCTTGTAGGCCCTCTTTAGGTATTTGAAGACTGTTTTAAAGTCTCCCCTGATCCTGTATTTAAGGATTGAGGTTCAGACTTCGTTCCAGCATGTTGCTATGTTTTCCATCCTGAAACATGCGTTTCTGGCATGTTAAATATATTACAGATCTCTTTGGAAAATTACTCCTAGGACGAGGCAGAGGTTACAAACAAGGAATTTTCCTGTTCTGGCTGTCAGCACATGTGCTTTGTTAATCAAGGTTAAAAGTTAAAGGAGAGAGCCAAAGACAGCTAATGAGTTGCAATAAATGTATCATCCACTGTTGCTCTTCTAAAAATAGGTTTGTGAAGAGCTGGACTGGAGAGACCTTTGAGGGTCCCATCAGGGATTTGGTAACCAGTATCTGCATGCCTTTATGTTTGTGCAGGGACTACAGAGTGCATGGAAGTAGACAATATAGAGGGAAAAGTTCTTCCACTACTTCCAAAACAATGCTAACATCAAAAATGCTGCTAAGCAGCTAGAATCAAGTGTTGAACTGGCACTTGGCAACCCCAGTCCAGCCCCAGTAAAGCTGCTCACGGGCTCTTGCTGGGTTTGGTGCAGTGGTCATCTGCCAGTGTGGTTTCTTGTCCTTCCCGTTAAGTCTAATATTGCCCTGAGGTCCTGAAGTAGTTGCACACTTTGCTCTCACTTGTACAAGTGCTTCAAGGGGAAGGGTTGGAACTAGATGATCTTAAGGTCCTTTTCCAACCCTAACCATTCTGTTACTCTGTGTATGTATCCTGATCCTGTAAATTGCTTTATATGGAAAAAGAAAGCACTAGCCAGGTTAAGTAGCACAGGGGTGTATGTTTACAGGCCTTTTGCCTTCCTTGTGTCTGACTTGCTGTTTGAAACCTGTTTACCCAGGCAAATAGGAGAGAATCTGATTGTGCCGGGGGGAGTGAAAACTATTGAAGCCCATGGCAGGATGGTGATTCCTGGAGGGATTGATGTTCACACCCGCTTCCAGATGCCGGAACAGGGGATGACGTCTGCTGATGACTTCTTCCAAGGGACCAAGGCTGCGCTGGCTGGGGGCACCACCATGATCAGTAAGCTGGCTGCTTTTCCTCTTCCAAGAAAGCTTTTCTTCTCTCTTTCTCAGATAAGTTCAGAAACTGTGGGCTCTGTAAGTTATATGTATTTTGGACCAGGTTGCTGAGAATAAGCTTGTGTAGGGGTAGGAAAAGCTGTGGCAAAGCAAGACCCCAGGATTTCCTGCAGCTGCCAGTCACTCCGCTCGGCCTCTCTGTTGGCAGGATTTACCTCGCTACTTCAGACCCAGGAATCTGACTTGGCCACATTCTTGGGTCTGCTCCTACTGAAACCAGTGTCACTTTGACCTCTGGCACCAGCAGCAGATTCTTCACATTGCTGTGCCCAGGTTCCTTTCTTCATGATGTCTATGGGTAGGTGTCCATCATATGGTTCACACCCAGAAGCTTGATGCCCGGGTACTTTGTGTCTTGGAAAACTGTGCCACCTATTTGAAGATTTGCGCGTAGCCATGTATGTATGGGGCTTTAGCACCAGGGTTTGAGTTAGCGCTGTGCCTTAGGTGCTCATATCCTCTTTTGGAGGAGGAGAGAAATCAGGAAACGAAAATACCTCAAAATAAAAAGACAGACAGACAGACTGTTCTGCTGACAGCAGGATCAGACACTCCCAGTGTTCCCCTCTGGCTCTAAAACGCCTCATGAATGACTTCCAGGCTGTCTGTCCCCATTTGTGTTGGCTACAGATGCTTGGCTAGTCAGAGCCAGGATCTTAAAGCTCCATAAGTGAGTCATTGTTAACCTTGGTTGAGCTAGAGGCAAAAAATACAGCCCTGTGTTGCAGTGCAGCTGACCACGTGTGAACTGTAATGCGGCGCCCTGGAGTCTGTTCCCGCACATGGGGATCAAGGATAAAGGTGTAAAGTGATACAATAGTTGAGCATCTTGCGCTCTTTCATGTGCTCTGAGGTGCTGCCACTTCAGAGGAGGGGAGTTAAAGTACAGAGAAATACTGTCTGATCCATGGATATAAGGAGATCTTAGGCACAGCCAGGAATCAGCCTAACTCTCCTTGGCTCAAACCTAGCTCCTTATGGACTAGAACATCCTCCTCTCTTAGGGGATGGTTATGAGTGATGCTCTGGTGGGTGGGCATTGATTGACATGGAGGTTGGGAGTAGGAGCCAAGGGTCCAAACGCAGCTGGACTGTTTGTGCTTCAAAAGCAAATCTTCTATTTTGGGTCTGAACCTTACAAAGAGGTTGTGTCCGGCCCATGAACTTGGTCCTATGCTTCAAACAGATAACCTTGGAATAACCCAGGAAATGATTTTTCATGAAGTTACCACTTTAGAGTACTGTGTATGAAGGTAACTCACAGGTGTGGAGAACGTGAAGTGGGAGTGTAGCTGCGCATGGTCTCATTCTGCTTCTCATATCCAGTTTTTCTTCAATCTCTGTCGGTTTAAATTAATAACACTGAAACGATGATTTCTTTTCAGCGTCAGTTCACTGACTTTGTTCGTTGGTTGTTCCTTTGTCATTAGTACACCTGGTTCACACTTGAATTACCATTTTATTCTTCCTTGTTAAGCTGAAGTAGATCCAAATACCGTTCTCTGCCATCCGCATCTGCCCTCCCAACAGCATCACTTCCCCCAGGGCCACTTCTTAAAACATTTGGAGCAGAAATTGCTTAGGCAGAATTTTCTGCAGTGGCCCTTTGGTTGCTCCATTTTGCCTATGCAGGGCCTCATACTTCAGAAATGCTTGGACCTTTCTCTCTACGCACCCCTCTATGGTGCCTTTGTGACTGTAGGGTCTGAGTAGTTCACGCCTGGTGTTTGTAACACATGGCTGAGAAAGGGAAGTTGGAGGAGAGTCCCCTGTTTTATAGCTTCTCCTTTTACAGCTGTGAAAAATTAGCACAATGTAGATTATGACCATGTGCAAACCGTGGAGAGGAGGCTGGTGGCTACACTTGACCTTACTGCCTTTCTCAGTGTCTTGGATTAGGAAACCAAACCACACAGCCATCTCTGAATGAAACCCATCTTCCTAAAGTGTAGCAGCAAGGACAGTAACTGGACTGCTTAGGACGATGGAGAGACATCTCTGGGTGGGTACCAGCAACTGGAGCTTAGGATAAATAATCCAACTAGACTTCAAAGCTTCAGAGCCCCTGCTCAGTGTCAGCTCAGCTCTTCTCTTAGCAAAATTACACTGTTGCAGGAAGGCTTTTCCTCCATGAAGCACACAGGCTGCCCCAGTGAACGTCCTCTTGGTGGGTGGCTTTTGGTTTTCCCCAAAGCAGGTGGCAGTTGACTTGTGGCTGATGGCAGCAGTTTTGTGCTGTTAAGATAAATGGGATAGCATTTAGTGAGCTCGACTCATAACATCACAACCAAATTTCAGCCTGAAAATGACACACGTGTGTTTGTCATTGTATATTTTTGTGGGGAAACCCATCCATGTTTCTTCGTTTATGCTTTAAGCAAACTTTTTATGATGTATTTACAAATCCCTTCACCCCATCTGGTTTTCTCTTTTCTACATAGCCCTCACTTTGGGCAAGGAAACAGGTTAGTCGGCTTTCTGCTCCAGTTCGTTTCACATTTCCATGCAGGAAGGCACTTCCAGGCTGTTTATTTTACAATCACTGGAGGGAAATATTTGTTTTACGTACATTTTTCAGTGAGATTAAAACAAGAACCTTGGCTGGGTCTCTACTGATTGTTGGGTTTATAGAAGCTGTGGGTGAAATCCTGGCTGCAGCGAGGGAACAGAGAGTGGTGTCATTGAGCTCAGCAGTGCCAGGAGCTCCCCCTGTGTGTCTGGTTCATTTTAAGCTCAGCTCGAATTCGATGTTGTTCCTTTAATTCTCATGGCACACACATCCAAGGGAAGCACACACAAGTTCAGGAATGTAACCTATTGTTTCCAAGCCCTGTTCTCATTTGCTTCCATTCCCCTTTAAAGTAAATTCATTACTAGAGCATCAGAGAGAGGAGAGTCTGACTCTCAAGTGGTGTCAAATGGAGCAGCCTCATTTTCTGTGTGGAGCCAGTGGAGATGTATCCTGGTGGGATGCAGGTCTGGCTCCACTCCAGTGCTTTCCAGCTCATCCTCTGGTCGGCTGGAATGAGGGAGTGAATGATGTGAATTAGCCCTTTTCTGCCCTACATCACCTCTGTTCCCTTGGGGCTCTCCAGTCCTGGCTTTCCTGCACTCAGGAGTGGGGGCCGGTTTCTTTTTCTAGCTGCTGGTTTCACAGAGGCCGCCTGACCAGGAATTCCAGCTGTGATCCTTCTGTCTCTGCCCTCTTCAGTGCCAAAGGCAAGACTCCAGCTGACTTTGCTCATGTATGAGGAAACAGAGTTGGTTTTGCTGAGAGATGATGTATCGTGATGGGTTGGTTGTTTTCTCGGAGTGGCAGTTTGCATGATCCTTTCTCTGTCCGTGCCTTGAGCCAGTTTCAGTGTGGATGTGTCAGCTGAGGGTGAAAGGGGCTGCACGTGTTTCAGGATAACATTTCTCTGCAATAAAACTTGGATTCACGCTTTTAAAGTGTCAGGATGCAGAGTTTGGGCAACAGGTTGAAGGGAGGATTCCAGGATGATCTGCAGAAGACTTTGGAGGAGGGAGGAGTATTAGGCCCCAGCTTGTTTGGGGTAGCTTCCCTAAGCTCCTCTGTTTTCCATGGGAAGAATTGGTCCTTCCAGAGTTTGGGAAGAGGACTCTGTCTGAAGTTGCCCTTTACAAGAGACTCTTTCTCATTCATGGAGCCACAGTTTTGTTGAGCTAAAGATGGCTTTTTTGAGCCCCTATTGTCCCAGCCTGAGGTAGGTTGATGCCTTAGGCTCTAGAACAGTCCCTGGAGCTATTACAGGAGGAAGGGATCACTGCTAAGAAGAGGGTGCCCCCACTAAGCCTGATGGTTTTTTGGTGGCTTCTTAACTGTGATGGTGAAATCCTCATCAAAATCAATGGTAAAACTCCTGCTGATGTCAGGAGAGGCAGGATTGCCTTTCTCTGCTGCTTCATCAGAAGGGGTGAAGCTGAGCTGTGCATATCCACTGTCTCTCTGATCCTCTGGTGTGTTTAATGTCCTAGTGAGAACTGCATCTCTCCAGACCAGCTCCCACGCACATTTCATCCCCCCCCTCCCAACAACCATGCTTCTTCCTGGGTATCTGCTGGCCTTGGGGGAAGTTGCTTGCTGACATTGCCTGTGTTGACTCAGTCAACCACTGTTATAATCATAGAGAGAAATTACAGTGAGAGAAATTATAGCTCTTTATGGTTTGGTGACTTGGAAGGCAGCTGCCTTTTGAACTTGACTAGCAGTTATCCTAATAACATGGAGAACGTACACTGGGGATGTCAGCCTTGGTATCTTGGGAGGTTCAGAAAATGAAGGGGAACTTCACATGGGCTGCAGTCTGCTTCCTAATACTGTACCCTGCTGTTAAAGAGAGAGCTCATGTGCAGCATGGCAGAGGTTTTCAGGAGTGTGTTGGCTGCTCAGCTCAGCTACAGTCAAATCTGTACTGAGTTGGCAGCAGGTCTCCTGGGTCATCCTGAAGATCACCACCTTGCCAGGAGGAATGTTTCCAGGTCAGCATCCTTCCTCACCTCCTGGCTTTTGAACTGAGCATGACTTGGGAGAATGGAGCCACCTCAAGGGAGATCAGAGGCTAAACCTGCAATATTGTGAGCTTTGAGAAGGCTTTGGGAAAGGACGAAGGCAGCTTGCAGAGGGATGGTGTTCAGACCCACTGCTGAAGACTAGATCGTATTCTGCCCTACTGGGTGCTGCTATTTTAGATGATTGGGGTTAGTGTTATCCTGAGGGAGAGCAAGAGTCTAAATGGTGGTCAGAGGAGAAGGGTGGACACAGACACACAGAAGGAGGTGACAGCAGTGGTCATGCAGTAACTTGTGGCTGAGCTGGCAGTATAAACCCCAGTGCTTGGAGTCCAGGGCAGCCACCACAGAGCTGCAGTGTCTCCCCAGGCTCTGTGCACACAGAGCTGCATTGTTCCGCAGACACCAGCCTGGATTTGGTCTCTCTTTGCACCCAGTCGCAGAGATAAAAGAGGAACTGTGTGGTTGGATCTAGCGCTTCAGATGGGCTGTGCTGGGGTGGATGGCTTGTCTCACTTTCCAGCAGCTGCTGGTGGTTCTTCTGCAGCAGAGAAATGTTTAATTCTCCAGGAATATAAAGCAAATCTCCACTTGCAGAAGGGATTTTTGCTGACTTACACGGGTAGAAGCTTCCTCGAACTCAGTTACGAAGATAATGCCATTACCACACAGGAGTGCAGAGTCCCTCTGGCCCTTTCTCTCCTCTCCCCAGCTCCTCTTGGTGCTTTTTATAACCCCCTGCCTTGCCTCTGCACTGATTCAGGCTCGATCTTGTTTGCTTCACTGACTCCCAGCTTGCTGCTGTGATGCTGGTGGCTCTCATTCAGAGCAGGCTTAAAACCATTCATGAGAAAGTCAGTCCCTCAACAAAGATGGGCACTCCCCTGTGGTGAGCTCCTCTTCTCCAGCTCTTAAACCTCTCTGAAGTCCATGAGGCATCTCTGCCTGCAGTAGTGTGTGCAGCTACTGTTGGGCTGACAGCCTGGCTCGCCAGGGCTGGCTCTGCTTCCCTGCATCACTGGATGGGATGGCCTCTATTGTTCTGATGGGCTTTCCAAAGGGGTCTCATTGGAAGTGCAGGAAGCAAATCTGCCAAGTCCTTGATGTCTCTTGCCAGTTAGCACAGAAGGAAACAGCTGTTCGCTCCTCAGCCTACGTTGTGTTATTATGTGTGGTTTATTATTTTGCTTTCCCCTTTGGGCTGCAACTATTGTTTGTCATCTCTTTGCTGCTGAGAGAAAAGGCTCCTGTGAGGAACAGATTGCGAGAATGGGCTCCTGTGAGGAGCAGATGAGGATTTCAGGAGCTGTGGAGCTTTGCCTCAGGTTATGCAGGAGGCCTGTGGTGTGAGAGGGTCTTAACCCTGGCTGTCAGGCTTTGGGGCTGATTCCTCTGCCCACCGGCTGGGCTGTCTTTCCTTCTCAGTGCTGAGAGGTGAATGAGCAGTGTCTGGTGTTGGGCCGGAGTCCTGAAGCCACTGGAGTCCAGCACAGCTTGTTTGTCCGTCAGTCTGTAGATGTTTCTTCTGATTTTCCCATCTTTTGCCTTCCCCAGAGCTGCTCTGGGTCCTGGCCCTTTCTCCTCTCCCAGCCTTCTGTCTCTTTGGCAACACCAGTTCTTTAAGGAGCAGGTGAGCAGAGCCCTTGCTCTGTTTGGTTTGTGCTGTTCTGCTCTGGCCCAGCTCCAACCCTGCCACTGCAGGGCAAGGAGTGGATGGAGGTTATCCCACACGTGCTGGAGCCTGGAGGCTCTGCTTTAGTTGGGAACAAATGGATCTTGAAATGGCAACGGCACTGAGTGCAGCCGTCTTCCTGCAGATGTGACTGACCTAGATTTTTCCATGCATCCAAAAAGAGGGATTTGGCACTCACTCAGGGGAAATAACCAGTGCTGTCTGTTTATGCACTAGCACTTAATACCTCTTATTCCATATAATGGTTGGGATCAGTAGTGCTGCTCTCCCCCTGCGTGGAGAAAGTTCATGTTCTTCTGTCTGAAGAGCTGCTTTTCTTGTTTTCACATCCCCAGTGCTCTCCTCCCCAAGTCCCATGCCTTGTAGGTGACATGAAGAAGTAAAGAACTAACAGATATCACCCATGTGTTGTGTCTTACATAGCCCCTTACATCAGTGGAAAAGGCATGTGGTACTTTGAAGGGTGCCGGTGTAAATTTGGGCCCCCTACCTAAAGCCTGTTAACTGTAGATGGAAAAGCAGTCTTGAAAATAAAGCACAACTATCCACCTCCATCAGTGTAACACCATTAGCTGTCTGTGGTGGCTTTTCAGGGCATGTGTGTTAAACCTTGCTAGATAACCTGTCTTAATCCTTAAACCTGCAAGTTGAGACAAGGTCTTAAAAGAAACAGCAGGACATGGTGCCTCTAGCTCTTTCCTTGGCTTGTCTTTCTCCGGGCATGGATTTTTGCCTTCCTGCCACTGTCCAGTCCTTTGGCTTCTTTTACCTTCCGTGAGCTTGACTCAGCAGAAACCACCCTGGTCAGACAGCAGCTTTGAAGTTTCCACTTTGGGAATTAGCTTTGCGTGTCAGGGGAGGGAAGCAAGTGATGCGTGGTGGAAGTGGTGGCTGAAACTAAGCAGGGTATTTCTCACTTGGGGTGGATTTGGGCAAGTGCTGTCTTGGGTCACTGGAGTCTTTTTCCATCTTCCCTTCAGCCACTGTGCCTTCGGTTCATAGACCCCATCTGTTTCTTAGAAGCTGGATTTTCTTTTAATCTTTCTGGTGAGAGGGAGAGATGTTTAAGGAATACAAATGAGCTCCTCCTGTCTAGCACGCTTCAGTCAGGCTTAGAAACTGCTGTGCCTGCATCTTTGCACAACCCGAACTCCCATGGAAGCTTTGTGCATTTAAAAGGAGTGCAGTGATGGGCACTGAAGAGTTATGGCTTCTGGGAAGGCTCTTTTCTTCCTTTGGTACACCATGGATGGTGTTAGGATTACCTCTGGGACAACGGGGATGTCGTTGAATTTCCCCGTGCTTGTTGCCAGCTGTCAGTAGTGGGAGGTGGCTCTGTTGCTGAGGGGTTCTAAGCTTGAATTCAAGTAAGTTAAGTTCACCTAGACCCTCAGAAGTATGAAGCGGTCACGTTTATGTAGAGCTGCCTGAGGGCCTGATGTGTGGAATGCTGGATGCCACCTAGGAACGAGGTCCCTGTCCCTCCCAGATGACAGACACCCAGTCCCTGCAGCTCATGATGCACAGCTCTGGTTACTGTCAGGATATGGATATAAGGAAAAACCCTGTGCGAGGGAGACAAGGTGAGCCCTGTGTGCATAAAGTGCTTTTGGCTTCCTGGATCCTGAAAGCCTGTTCGAAGTAAGAAGAGGAACCATTAGACTTCAACATGGGAATGTTAACTGGGAGATGTCTTGGTGGGTTTTCAAAGCCCCTCAAGAAGGGCCGTGTTTTGGAAGTCCCCCTTTCTGATGGCTTCTAGGGCATCTTCCCACCAGATTGCTTTGTTCCCAAAGCACTTACATATGTGCAGTGTGTATATTTTTGGAATCGGGGGGACTTGGTGGTGTTTGACATATGAATGAAATTCCCTGGCACAGCCTTACAGGCAAAGGGAGCTGGTAAAGGAGTTCCTTGAGAACGACCCCATCTTATTACACAGCACCACCTTTGTGCAAAGGAGGAGAAAGGGGAGAGCTCCCAAAGGATAGCACAGCACAGGATAGTGTAACCCAGTATTGCTTCAAAGCCTCATTCCAGAAATGTGTCAGTTCATGATACTTCCCAACAGACTTTTCTTTAGTCGAGATACGATTGCTCAGGATTTGTATTGGTGTCCAAAGAGAAGAGTTCAGCTACTGATGGGGTACGAAGTACTTTTCTAACTGATGTGCAGACACTTTATCCACTGTGAACTGAAAAAGTTCTGTAAAGCCTTTGTAGCACAAACTTAGCTGGAAATAAATGTAGATGTGCAGGATGTTCTTACGTGAAGTAGAATTGGGTCATAGTACCAACACCAGCGTTTGCTTCTGCTGCTCTCTGAAGCAGTTAGTCCTTCTGCTATGGAAGCACTCTATAAAAGGGGAAAATAGGAGCTGTGTGGAACTGACTCGCACCGAGCTGCCTCTCAGCATGGATTCAGGGCCAGGTCAGGGTATTGATCAGTCTGGTTTTCATGTTTGAGATAGCAAATTAAGGTCTAGAATGTGAGAGTTACCTGTGAAAGCTTAGTGCGTGGAAAACATAAATGGCAGCGTCTTGGCAGTGTGAGTTTTCTTAACCAGTTTGCTTTAGGGGTCCTGGGTTGGAAGAGCCACAGGCTTCGTGTCTGTCTTTGGCTTGGCCACATCAGGTGATGTGCAAGAGTGCATCCCTTTCCCCCTCAAATGGGGTGCTTTGTGCCCCCAGACTTGGGGTTCTTCATGGGTGTCGGAAGCTCCAGCCTGCCTGAGAGGCCGGGCAGGGCTATTCAGACCTGGAGGAAGGAAATTCGACAGCTGGAGACCGTGTCACAGAATTCCCTCTTTAAACAAAGGATGATCTAGTTAGGAGCTCCTACAGGTTAATTATTACAGCAATCTCCATAGCTAATTTGCAGGCAATATTAGCCTTGTAGAGCTGCAGAAGGAGTCCCTGCCTGTGGCAAGGGTTTGGAACTAGATGATTTTTGAGGTCCCTTCCAACCTAAATCGTTCTATGATGGGAAGCTGGCAGATGGGCAGGTGTGCTCAGAAAATAGGCATGTGCAGTGTCAATGTGCCTGCTTGAGCTCTGTCCTACTAGAGGCTTGTTAGAAAATAGGTTCTGCTGCATCCCCACGTAAGATCCCACCACAGTTTTGTCTGTGGACGTTTGGTTCTGCTTCATTGTAGTTTTGTTTGACAACCAGCAGTGGTTTAACTGAGAACACAGTGGGGAGGGACTCTTAATGTCCTACCAGCAGTGGCAATGGTCTGATGGTGATGGATGAGAAGCTCTTCCTCTAAACATGATGTCACTTCATCACAGCCGCAAGAAGAGGAAGTGTCTGGTCCTTGTCCAGGGAGGGGAGATGTTTATATGGCAAATCCACAGGGGGGAAGGACAGGTTCACCAAGCCAATCTTTTTTCCCCCATTTCCCTTACAAGCTGTTTAAAACAAAGTGGTTCTGCAGAATCAGAGCTCTTTGCATTTAGTTTGTCTTGTTGGGGAAAAAATGCATCTCCCTAATCCTGGAAACATAAACCCCTCTCGGAACCATCACAGATTTCCATTGTAAAAACTCCTATCCTGCAGTTGGGTTCCTCTTCATCTCCAACACCCCCCTGAGACAACCACAGGCAGTGAAATGGAGCTGGGAAGCCAAGATCTGGTCTTGGAGACAATGATCCAAATCCAGAACTGTTCCAGCTTCCTGGCTAGTGGAAAAAGCCTGAGGGGCAGGGTACATTTCCACTGAGCTGAGAGGGACAGAACTGGCTTACGGCACTTGATCTTTTGTCCTCTTGTTTCTGATCAAACTTTTGCCCCTTGGATGTGTTGTTACAGTTGTGTTTTGCCTGGACTTGAAATCCATGGCTGCAGAGGTTTTCTCAATCCCATTCCCTCAAGGTTTACAGACCAATTTAGATGGAAGTCTTTGAAGTCCTCTGTGCTGCTTTTCATGGGCTTCAAGTGTGGAATATGCCTAAAAGGAAGAATAAATCTTGGAATCACTTAAATATCCCTTTTGAACTTGGCTCTTCTCCTCCTCCTCCTCCTCTGTCATGATGACCTCCTGAGATGCAAGCATAGCTTGGGTGTACAATAAACCTGTACTTTAAAGAAGTGGAGCCTTTTTTGATCTCATCTTCATATGTTGTCATTCCAGCTGTTGAAGCAGTTTATGAATTGCTGTTTGGACATACAGACCCCCTGTTCTTTACATTTGTGTCCAGCTGGCATTAAAGTATTAATCATACTTTGGACCTCATCAGCAAAAAAGACACAAGTGAAATATCTGTATGACATCAGTGAGGGACTAACAGAACATTGCAGTCTGAGAATGTAATCAGCGCAGCACAGATAGGTCTGATTCTTCTGAGCCTGCTCCAGTTTCTGATTTCTCTACATCAAGTCTAATAAACTGTATCTGAACTGACAGAAAACAACATGTAATATCATATAGCTTGCCTTTTCTTCCGTTGCTTTGGCAGACACAGCCCTTGTGTAGCTGTGTTAGCGTGGTAAGTGCTGGTCTGTGGAGAGCGTTGTTACTCTTTGGAATAATCGCTTTATTTAATACCTTTGCTTGGGGGGAAAAAGCCAAACGATAAAATAATGTGGGAATAAATCCCCACAGAAATGCAAAGCTAAAGTCTGATGGCTGGATCCAGGATGTCAAGAAAATTCTTCATTTGACTTCTCATTACGTTCAAGTGTATCAGCTTGGGTACGTCAGCTGTGGTAACCTTAAAAGTGATCTTGGTGCTATCCTTTCTTGTCCTAGATCACAATCGTGACCTGGAGTGTGGTTTAGAGGAAGAACTGGGTATGAAATCAGAACGTAGGAGGTGGGAGGCTCTTGTAGGTTACTTGGTTTGGGATTTTTGAGCTCAGAAGCAATGCTGAGGTCTCTTTCTAGCCTGAATTGATGCAGAGCTGGTGAGTGGGCAGTTGTGCTTCAGTACTTGAAGCAGAAGCCTTACTGCTGCGAGGCTTGTCTTGTGAACAGCTTTGTAACTGGATAAGGCAGCTTTTAGTAGCTTTACATGTAGAAGGATCATGATACATAACTAATAGACAGGACTGTGGTGTTTTACCTGCTGAGAGTTTGAAGTCTCTGGATGAAATAGGGTCCATGATTATGGGATAATCTTCTGTGAAGCTTCTTGGGTCAGTCAAGGGCCTGACTTCAGTTCATGTGTATTGATTTTATTCTGCTCACTTTCATAGCATTATTCCCAGTTCACACCAGTGCCAGGAGAATACTACTGCAGTCCTGGACTAGCAACAGCTCCAGACTTCTGAGCAGGGAGCTGTGCAATTACCAGGGCTGAATTTAATTACAGCCTCTCAGTAAAATGGCTTGTGACAGAATGTACAACTCAATAAATTCACTAGATTTCATCACATGCAGTTGCTGTGGAGATTAAGTAGTATTAAACAGGCAGATGTGTTTATAGAGATCAAGCTGCTGTTAAAAGTTTTGGGTAGGGAAATCTGTCTGCTAACAGTTAAGCTTAAATGCTAAGGATTTTCACCTTATAAACTCCTTTTAAACAATAGGCACATTTAATGCCAGTAGGAGCAGGAAATAATGTGCAAAACTGCAGTTTATAATAGCAACTGGAACCCTGCATACAGGGTTTTATTACACACAATTTTTGTAACATCTGACCCTCATTCACATTTATATTGTCCATATCAAATAGCTTTGCTCTTTCCTGGTAGTGATGTTCATCAGCTGAAGCCCAAGAAGAATTTCATGTGTGCTTTAGATGACACAGAATTAAACCAGTTGAAAAAGATCTTTTAGGAGGGAAAGCTGGAACCAAGGGCTATTAATAGAAGCTGCAGGAAGGGGCTGTGAGCAAGCCAAGGCCTGCTCCAATGCAACAGGATGCAAAAGAGAAAAACCTGCACATGCCACAATACCAGGAAACTATAAAGCTCATTAATCCCCACCCATGAGGGCATCATCCCAGCAGTAAAGTTTGGATTTCAAGGCACGGCTGAGAGCTGAATTCAGCTCTGCCACTGAAGCAGTAATTTCTCCTGAGCTTAGTGAGGGGTTAAAAATACAAAGACAAGGCTCTTCAGCTGCGTTTTTGGGAGCTTCCAAGTGCCAGAGGGAGATTACATGGGATTTTTCATGGCTGCAGTCTCAGAGCATCCTGCAGGCTGGTGAAGTTCCCCAGTGTTCTGTTTGGTCCCTCATGCCCATGCAGAATAGCTGCCCCCGTTCTCAAGCTGGGCACTTGTTCAGGGTCGGAGTGAGAGCCACAGCTATCTCCCTGCTTTGGACAAGCTCTCCAGGCCCAGAAAGCCACAGGATATCTGAGTTGGTAAAAGGAAGCCAAGTTGTGATGTGGTGTTTTAGAAAGCCACAGTTCAGAGCTGAGATGGGCACCATTTTAAGTGTGCTCTGCAGCTGGTGAGTTGATACAGTTTTAAAGTAAGGGAGGAGATAGAGCAGCTGAACAAAGATGTTTTTAAGGCCAACCTTTAATACATGCACTGAGCAGTGATGTGATCAGTAAATGCTAGTGCTTTATAAACTGACGCTCTCACTTCTACCCTGCTTACATTTTTCATGCTCGTGTTAAAACAATACTTTATTTTCCCTATACCTGGAAAGTTCTGTTTATATCAATTCCTCTTAAGTTTTTGCTTTCCCCTTTCATTTAACACTGTGTGTCTGATGCACTGGTGGTTTTTATCTCTCTCCCCCCCCTACCCCCATCATTGAACCATTTGTGCTCTCTGGACACATACCATTTCAGTGGGCTGGATGCCAGCTTTGGTATATTAAAGCCACACAGATAAGCTAACAGTGGTTAGTGGTGTTGTCTCACTCCAGCTTATTGTCTGCCTTTAATCTTGAGCCGATTAATCTGTCCAAGGAGGAGTGAAGGATCATGAGCAAGACAGGCTCATGGATGATGGGTGGGTGGGAGCTGAAAGACTTGGAAGTAAGAGCAGATGCACCTTGTAAGCAATGTGAAACCATATGGAATGAAGGGAGAGCAAAACCAGACACATCAGAGGGGTAATTAAGAGTCTTAGTGAGCGTGGCTGGAGCAGTGGTGGGTACGCAGGTGCTCCCTGCCTTCCGAAGGGAGGGGAAGGCCCGGTTTGTCTGGGAAAGAGCTAAACAAACTATCCAGTAATTCTGGGCTCTTGTCAGGGTTTTACCGAGGGAAAACCTGGATGATTTGTAAAACACAAAATCCTCTTCTGGTATTTTTCTTTAACAGCAGCTACTTTGCTGCTGGGAAGGGGCTTGCTTGCCCCTAAGCCACAGGCTGTTGCATTTTTGGATCCTGCATCTCAGAAGGTTAAAAGAGAAATCCACAGAATGTTTTCTGTTCATAGCTGAGAAACCACTGTAATCCTAACCTCGTCCCTGCCATGTAACTTGCTGGGAGTGATGTTAAATAAAGAGAAACATTAGGGTTAGGGCTGAACTTCACTCGTGATTCAGGGAACCACTACAAGGACCACAAGCTCTTTACTTCCTCCTTTGAAGGTTTCAGTACTGATGAAGTGATACTTAAATGATCTCTCCCTTTCCTCTTTTTTTCTTCACTTTGTTTCTGTTTTTGGAGTCAGCTTTGAGCTTAAACTGAGCTGGCAACTTCCTTTTCAGACCTCAGCAGCTGACATCATTTGCACAGCAATAATCAACAACAGGAAGAAAACATCTGGGCTTGGAAGCATGAAGACATCAAGGCTGTAGTGGTCTGGAGAATAAAGGGGTGACAACAGTATGTTTGCAACAGTTTGTCTTGAGTGCGTCCTGCAGACATGAGGCCGCTCGAGTGGCTGCAGGAATTGAACATTCCTGGTTTCTGAGATGAAGGAAGGAAGGATGGGGCAGTAAAGCTGTTGGGTTCCCTAGAGAGAAGTGGGTCGGTGAGGTCAGGACAGCACGCTGCTTTTCGCATGGGAAGCCTCCAGGGTAGTCTCCATGGCTGGGTTTGCTGCGTGCTCCGGTGGGTCAGAAGACCTCGTGTCCATGGTCCTGTGGCAGATCATACCCAGGGGTCATCCTCGGAACCTGGGCTGTGGGAATGCAGCGGATGGAGCTTCCATCAGCTGCTTTGTACTGCTCTGAAGCACAGGGACCTTAAAGGGAAAGCTTCTTGTTTTACTCTGAGCTCTTGAGCTGTGCCTGAGGACTGAAGAGCTTCCTCTGAGTTGCATGTGGGTGATTCCTTTCCATACCAGTAGGCAGGAGTAGTTGCAATGCTCAGTTCTTTTAACAGCAGGTGAAGAATCAGTCTCCACTCTTCTCCTTTAAAGGATCTATGCTCATTCTCACTTTCTTGGGCTCCTAAAAACCCTAACCCTCACATGTAGGGATGTAGGCCATGGTCTTGCAATGTAATTGGCCCCTTCCTTTGTATCAAGGGATGGTAAAATTGAGGAGACATTTGCATTTGTGTCTGAATTATCTCTAGACTAACACTTAGGGTTGCATCCAGCTTCCTCATGTCTTATTTCAGCATCTACTGCTTCTGCCTCACCTGTGGCAGCACAGCTTTCTTCCTGCTCCGGGGTGCTGTGTGTCAGGTCCAGGGATGTCCTTCTCACTATCTCATGGTGTGCTTGATGATGTTGCTCCTCCCTAGAGTCTCTTTGGACTAGTTAAATCACAGGCTTTTAAAGGCTGCTGGCTTAACTTGCACATTCAGGCCTCTTCTTGATGACTTCTTCCGTGTGAATATAACAAAGTGGTTGATCAGTAATATTTGGCTGGCAGAAAGCTGCTATGGAAACAAACTGTATTCTGTTTTGGGGGGGATGATGGGTGATTTGGCTATCGGGGAGCTCGAGGGAGCTGCTATGAGATATATCAGCAGCACAGCTTCCATATGAGATAGTCCTAATCCCCAGAGTTGATTTTCTTGCACATATGCACCACTACCTCCATCCCTTATCCTTATTGTAACCAGCTGTGGTTTGACTTTGTTAAAGATCTGATAGAGCTCCCTTACCCCTTCTCCCACTCCCTCCACCAACTGCCATTAGTCATACTTGGGCAGTGCATGAAATAAGATGGTGATAAAGCTCTGATCCTAGACACCAGAGTCATTCCTAGGGGCTCCTTGCTGGGCTGGGAAGACTCCTCTGTGTTAACCCCTTGGTGTCTCCAGGCAGGATTTCCTAATGCCCATAGTCATGTATCATCTTTGGGGCCGAGAGAGCTCTTAGAGCACCTTTTGTCTTAAGTAGAGATGGATTTGTTATTGTGATGTGTTGGAGATTAAATGGGCTTTGTTTGCTTTTGAATTAGCCAGTGGCTGAGGAAGAACAGCTCTTGTGTTAATGCACTGGCCGTTTGTGAAAACCTGGGTTTTCTCTGTGTCCCATTGGTAACACAGGGGGAATGTTATTTTTCTCCTTGGTTTTCATACTACTTAAGCTAAAGATTAACTTTGGCAGAGTGACAGGGGGCTACATACTGGCCAAGAAGAAACAGTTCAGTCTGGAAGTTAGTGGAAGGTTTCTGACCGCTGGGGAGGAGGAGATCATGGAACAGAAACGGGATGATTCTTTAAAAACAGGCCAGTTTATCATCTGGTTAAATTTGGGTTGCTTCTCCCGAGGGTGGTGGAAAGCACATCCTTGAGCTGATGCCAGTCACCAGGCACATCTCAGAGCTTTCACTCGTAGCACAGATTTCTCTGGTGGGCAGGACTCTGGTGTCTGAGCACAGGAAGGCCACCAACTGCTCCTGAACCCTTAACCCGCTGCTCCTCAAAGCTGCAGCTGTCCTGCTGATGTATCGGCAAAGAACTGCATCCCACGCCTCCCTTTGCAGCCTGGCAAAGGGGCAAACACCAGTCACTTGGAAAAGCACAGATATTTTAACTGCTCTTTTGCTGACTGTCACGTAGTCACCTTTGCAAGAGGGAGAGAGGGTGGACACAGCTTTTGGGGAAGGATGGTTCTTCACTGGAAACAAGTAGGGCCCGAGGACTTTGTCTCTTATTCCAGCTGTGATGTAGAGCCAACTGCTGAGCTGATGGCAGCTCAGATACTCACCAGCAAGGTTAAAAATAAACTGCTTGAATTTCTCTGCTGATAATTGCAGCAATTACTTTTGTGCTTGTGTGATTTGATGTAAGATCAAACCAGGGCTCTGTCCTCCTCAACAGTGCCTCCCCAGCTGTGACCCCTGAGGTCCCGCAGGCTGTTCCTCCTCTCAGCAGCAGCTCAGTTTCTGAGATGCTGGCTGGCTGCTTTTATTTCACTGTCTCTAGTGAAGATCTTAAAGATCTGTGTGTTGAGATGAAAGTCTGAATGCTCTTCAGATTACTGCAAGGAAAACTAAACCTTCACATCCAGATCTCTTTTACCCTTTGAGGCTGTTCTGCACCTGTAGCACTGGGGGAGTATTTTGTAGCTGCCTATGAACCTAGTTGCTGCTGGACGTAATGTGTTAGGCTGGAACAGGGATCAGAGTAAGCAGATGCTGGAGGCAAGCAGCATCTCGTTGTCAGGGGTGTCTCTCCAGCCACAACAGACTGTTGGTCCCGCTTCTTCCAGTCCTCACTTGTACACTGTTTGTGGAAGGTGTTCTTGGTTGGGATGCATAGCACAAAGCAGCTCTGATCCATGTGGAGACCTTGGGTGACACTGTGCATGTGCCAGCATCTTTACACTGTTTGGACACCTTTTCTAGTATGTCCAGAGGCACAGAGGCACTGGTTGGACATGAGGTGCTGAGTGCTGAAAGCTGCTGACTGATGCTCACAGGGGATTTTGCCCGTGTCATTGTTCATTTGTCTCCAAACAGGGGAGAGGTGTTTTGTGTTTGTTGCCCTTAGGAGGGAGTTCCACTTGCTCCATTCACAAACAGTTGCAGTAAACAGGCTGTAGTAATTGAACTGTTTCATTCACCTTCTGCTCCATAATCAGCTCCTGGCTGCATTCTCAGATGTGGGACTTCAGAAGCCAGGTCTTTCAAACTCAGGTATTTAAAGGGGAAGGGGATGTCTCGTTTTCACAGCAGGCTCTGCAGATCATGCTTTCTGTCCTGGACATCCAGGAAAGCTGTTGCACTGGCCATTTACCACTGCTTTGGTTGTCTTTCCCAGTTGATCATGTGGTTCCTGAGCCAGGGACCAGTTTGCTGACGGCATTTGACCAGTGGCGAGAATGGGCAGACAGCAAATCCTGCTGTGACTACTCTCTGCATGTGGACATCACTGAGTGGCATAAAGGTGTCCAGGAGGAGATGGAAGCTCTGGTTAAAGATCATGGTAAGTTCAGTTACTGAAAGTTGAGGAAAGCCTTTCCCCTCCTTATGTTTTAGGACTGTCTCCCTGAGGTTTTAGGACTGGCTCTTGTGAAATATTTCACTTTCACATCCCAATAGAGCTGGTTTGGGCCCTGACATTAACTTGGCTCATTCCAGCCATGAAGGTTTGGACACTTGCTGTTGTAGAGGGCTCAGGGGGTACACACTGGTTCCACATGGTGGAGGAGATCCTGGCCTTATGCTGTGATCTGCTTGAGAATCCATGTGTGTGCATGCACATGCATGTACACATTTCACAGCAAAGTCATTTACTTGTCTACCTGTCATTACTGCTTGGGGGGGGGCTGACTGAGGGAGGGGGATGTCTTCTCCCTGTGACAAGCGGTGTGGTTTATGTTGCTTTGTCTGTGTCTGCAATGTTCTCTCTCTCTCCCAGGTGTGAACTCCTTCTTGGTGTACATGGCTTTCAAAGATCGCTTTCAGCTGACTGATTCTCAGGTAGGAGGGCTTAATGTTCGCATGCTTCTGTCACTGCAGGCTGGGCACTGCTTTATATGAGGGTTTCATTTCAGTACACTGGGATCTCATATTCTCTGCTGGTCCAATCTTTGTATGTGTAACAGTACCTAAGGTTTACAACAGTGCCCAGAGCTCTGGATGCCAGGTTATTTTCTTAACAAAAAAACCCAACCAACAGCAAACCCTGAAAGCAGCAGCAAAACCCTCACTGGGAGAGATGTGAGGTTTCAGTCCAGCTCCCGTAGTGTGGAACCAGTGGCAGCGTTATGAATTGCTGCTTTATGCCTAGGCACAGGGCAGGACAGTGAGACCTCTGGCGTAACTACTCTGTGTGTTTATCAGACTGATTCTGGTCCAGAAGTTGGTTTCTGGCTCTAGTGTTAGAATTGTGGGTCCTTAAGAAGGAATTGCCATTTGCTGTTCTGGTGGATACATTTGGGTACATTTAATTGTGTAGATGGCAGTTTGTATTTCTAAATGTGGGGGGAAAGGAATGCCTGGGAGCCTGGAACAGTGGAGGAGGCAGTGGTGGGTGACACTTATCTCTAATGACTCTGGTAAGCATTTTAATGAGTGGCCATTGATGGAGCCAGGGTCTGTTGTGGGTTACTCAGCCTGAGCCCTTTCAGAGTGGGGAATCACACTGCTCCTGTCCCAGGCAGCGAGAGGGGTGGGTGCAGGTTCTCCATGAAAATCAAATGTAAGGGGTTTTATTTCATGCCAGGCAGCAGTAAATGACGGCATGAAACAGGTACAGCCCTGTGAGCTCTTAAAATCCCTCCAGATGTAGGCATGTTCACTTACTATTTCTTCCTTCAGTGTGGCCAGTATAGCAAACCTGGCTTTTAAATAGTGCTTGTTTGCCATGTATCAGTGGCATCCAACTCTGTGGGTTGGGAGATTCAGTTGTGGGCAGGAAAATGGATCATATCTATCCAGAAAACCCCATCTTATATTTCTTAATGCTTCTCTTTCTCTTTTCCAATCATCAAAATGCAGTATGCTGAGGAGTCTGGAGTGTTTGTAATAGGTGTGTATTGTACCTGGGTGTACACTCAGGGTGTACTATAACGTGTGTTTTCTCTCCTCCAGATATATGAGGTCCTGAGTGTGATCCGGGATATTGGCGCGACAGCTCAAGTGCATGCTGAGAACGGTGACATCATTGCTGAGGTATGGGATGTTTGTTCTGTGGGTTATTCACTTCAAAATGCTGGGAGGGAGGGAGGGATTGACACTCTTCAGTCCTTCTTTGCAAACAGAAATTGCCACGATTTGTAAAAGCTTGACATAGGTGTATCAAGGATGTAAGCAGAGCTGGACATCAACTCTTACCCCCTTCATTGCTACTGATAAAGCAGGGGTTTGTGGCAGCTTTCAGTTTGTGGTGGGTATTGGCCACCTCTGCCTTTCTCCCCATAAGTGAAGGACGGTGTCTGGCTGTGGATGTCACTGTGTACAATAAAATGTCCTGCAGAGACTAAGACCAGGGGGTGTAGGAAGGGAAATAGCTTCATACAGTACCCAAGATGATGATGTTTGGGATCTGTTCATCTTTAGACAGCAGCAAAGAAGAAATGTCAGTAATGTGTTTGGATTTAATTGGATCTCTAGCTCATTTTATGCATTATGTCTCATTGTCTGAGTGGGGAAGAGCCCACCCGAGTCTTTGAGCCCAGTTGCCTGCAGTTGCGGGATGATATTTCTCATGAGATACCGTCTTGCCGTATCTTGGAGATTATGTTATAGACACAAATGAGCAGTAGAAGTTGAGGGGCTCTGAACCCAGGGTCAGGCAAATCAAAATGAAAGGTTTCTCTGACTTCCTGTGAACAAGTCAGCAAGGGTTTTGTGAGCTCTGGTTATTCTCAGCAAGGGAAGTTGGACAGGGCTCTGGATGTAAGGCCCTTATGTAAAGCCCCATGTGATTATTAGCTAGCACAGATGCCTGGGATCTCACTTGTGCCTCTTTCAAACAGCTGTGTTTGCTGCAAGAAGAAATGTGTGTTGCTTTAAATCCTTTTCCTCCTCTTTTTGTTCTCTCTGCCTTAGGAGCAGCAAAGGATCCTGGAGCTGGGAATCACAGGCCCTGAAGGGCATGTGTTGAGCAGACCTGAGGAGGTGAGGACTTTACTTCCCCAGTTTGTAATATTTCTGCATTGCCATCAAGTACTTCACATTGGGATGAATGTGGCTGGAAACATGATTTTATCCTGGTTGTGGAGTCTATAAAGGCTTTGCTCACACTTCAGGTATCTAAAGTGAGGTGATGTGCTTGAACATGAGTAAGACTCTTCGTGTGTTGGCATGAGGAAAGACTTCTGATTTCGGTTGTATGTAGGCAGCATTCTGCCACTGACTGTTCTAGATCCCATCTCTTGGGCTTCTATCTTGGTCCTTATTTTATCAAGACTTCCTCTGAATCAGCAGAAAGTTTTAATATATGCCCAAACCCTGGCGTTCTGCACCTGCATCGCTTCTGTTACCATGTTTGATTGATGAACATTTTGCTGATGGAAAATGGTCCATCCCTTTTTTCACACCAAGGGACTAAGTGGTTTGCTGAAGGCACAGAAAGTGTGTACCAGAGAGGGGACCTAATTCGTAGAACCATAGAATGGTCTGGGTTGGAAAGGACCTTCTCAGATCTCAGCCCAGCACTTAAATATAGTTAACCTTCATACTTCCCCATTGACTTCTCAAGGATCAAGCATCCCAATCTCCCTCACTCTTAAGTCTTTGAAATAAATCTCAATTCTAAGAACCTAAAAGCTGTTTTTCAGGTGGTTTCCCAGTGCATTCTTCATTTTAGTCTTTCAGTATCTCTAAGCAAGACATCTCATCATGGCAGTCTGGGTTTGTGAAGTCCATTTGCAACGTAGAAGCTGTTCTTTTTGTCCCTCAGAGCTGTTGGGGCTTTGCTGACTGCCAGATGTGGCAGCTGGAAGCTGGGTGTGTGAGATCATCCACACGTGCCCCTCATGCTCCCTCTCGATTTCCTCCCCTTGGTTCAGACAAGCAGCATCCAGAGACATTTCAGTAGGAACATAAATCACTCAGTTGCTTCATGCAGGAAAAAAAAGCTCAACTTGGGCAGTGTGTGAATCCTCACAGTAGTTTGTGTTTGGCTCCAGGAACTGGGATTTTTTGCTTCCTGAAAGGTGGGAATAAACACTTGTACTGAGCTTTCCACCCACCCCTGCATTATTGTTTCATACATATTTCTTGGCTTGCATCAGGAGAGTGGGAACAGATGCTGACGTGACACTTGGAGCTCATCTGTGCAGCACCCCTAAACTTTCATTGACTTCAAAGGAAGGCTGCTTCTTACCTTAAAGTATCTGGCCATCAAACTAGCCAAGTCTTGTCCGGCTACTTCAAAGCTCATCCTTAGTGGAGTGGGAGCTTTGTGGTGGTTCCCTGCCTCGGTTGGGTGGTTACATCTGTGCACAAATGGGTTCTTTCTCAGTGCAGCAAGGAAGGCTGCCTGAGGCCACGTGGCTGCCTCAGATGGGGATCAGTAAAGCCTCTTCCCAGTGTCACTGGGCAGGCTCTGTGCAGCTGAACTCGGCTGTGCTGTCTGCCTGGAGGGGAACCAGTTGCTCCAAAATTCTCCTCCTTGGAAGTCACAGGGAGCGGGGCAGGAAGCGATGTCAGCTGGTTCCCTCCCTCCGCCAGCGCGGGACTAACTCTGTGTTTTTAACAACATACAGCTCCCTTTAAGGTGGCTGCTGATAAAGGCCAGATTCTGGGGGAGGCAGCAGACCCGTAATTCCTGTTGACTCCCATAGAATCATTCAGGTTGGAAGGAACCTTAAAGCTCCTCCAGTTCCAACCCCTGCCACAGGCAGGGACACCTTCCACTAGAGCAGGTTGCTCCAAGCCCCTGTGTCCAACCTGGCCTTGAGCACTGCCAGGGATGGGGCAGTAGAGGTGGATGTTTCTTGGTGTCCTGCCAGGGTGCTGTTAACACTACAGTTGACTTTTCATCTTGCCCTTTATGGAGTGTAAAGCCTGTGCTAAGGACTTTATGATGGTTGTCACTGTATGGAAGAGCTGCTTAGTTCAGACCTCCACCTACAGCAGGAGTTGTTGAACGAGTCTAAAGTATTCATTAAAACCAAACTCCCACTCAGTGCAGTGAGGCTGAGGTCAGAGTGAGGCATCCAGGGCCTGGCCCTGTGTGTTTGTGTCTTGGAGCATTCACATCTTCTGAATTCCCAGGTTGAGCAGGAGGCATGAATTAGGACTTAAGTTTCACTGCTGACTCATGGGCTTGGCTTGCTCACCTCAGTAACCTGTGTTGAGCCAAGGTGACAGTATTCAGTACGTTATTCCAGCCAGCAAAGGGAGCCTTAATTCAGACCCCACTATCCCAGGTCAGCATCACCCATCGCTTTGTGGAAAGCTCTCCCCTCATAGCTCAGATCATTCTGTGATGACTTTTCGGAGCCATCCATCATTTCTTGTTTTTATTTCAGCCACAAAAACGCTGGAAGCACAAGTAGTCCCAGTGCTTCAGGAAATGTCTGTCTCTTTTTTCCAAGAGAACTGCTGTGTTAGGGCTTCTGCTGCATGCTGGTAATTGCAAACATTCCCCTTTGGACTCGTCGTTGGGTTATTGTTATGTGCCTGTCACCATAGCATCTGGGCACAAGGCGTGAATTCAGCAGCCTTGTCCTCTTCTGTGCAAAAAACATTCTCCTCCTGCTTATCAATTGCTCAAATGCCTTTTGGTCAGAAGTCTGGGGTGAGTGTTGTTTCATCCCTGCTTTGCAAGTGGGGAAACTAAGGCACAGGATGGAAACAGTGACAGAGCTGTGCACAGGCTGGCTTTAAATGGGCAGTTTGCAAACAGATGCCATTGCCTGGACGCGTTGGTCTGTCCGAGTTCTCTCCTCGTCTCTCAGGAGGGACAAGAATGCTTTTCTTGGCTTTTCCTTTCAGCCTCTCTCTTCGCTGCAAGTGCTGCTGCCTGTGGCGTACTTGAATCAAACGGCCTGGAAGAAACACCCTTCTTGCAGTCTTTTCCATTTGCATGGGGGAGCGGGGCCAAAAATGTCCCCTTGTGTCCAGCACCCTGCTTGGGGAGGGTTAGTCACCAGCCCGGGCCTGGTGGCAGGCCAGGGCTTTAGCCCTTTCAGCACTGGAGCCTAACCTGTTGGTCTGGGGGGCTTGTTTTCTGTAGAACCCCTCAGCTCCTGTCAGGTTGTTTCCCTTGAGCAGCCCGGCTGCAGACAGCAGTGTTCCAGGTGGTGGCTTTGTCAGGGTGAGCAGAGCTGTTCGGGCACTTGGACCTCAGTCTGGCCAACACACGCTTTCCTGAGCTGGGGGGTTCCTCATCTCAGGTACTTCTTCTGGTGGACCAGGCACAGTGCTGGGAGCCAGCAGTCAGTGTGTTTGATTCTGGGACTGATGGCCTGTGACAAGTCACCATGGAGTGGATGTTCAGTGGTGCTGAGCATGTGCCAATCCCATGGGAGCTGCTGGGAGCCTCTTGCATTTGGGAATCAGGTGTCTGGGTTTGTTTCCTCTGTTGTTCACCTGGAAAATGTGAGTGGTATTGCAGGCTCAGTTCTCCATGGCAGTGGGCACTGTGAGCATTACCCTGCCATTAAATCTGTCATCTGGGCTGCTTTGATGGGGATGTGTGTTCCATGAGAGCCTGCAGAGTGATGACGTTCATTCAGAGGCTGTAGTTATAAAGTGACCCTCAGTCTCACTGAGGTTATCTCTCTACACATGCAAGAAAAAGTACTTGATTTATGGGGTGGTTCACACTCTGTCAGATCCCAAGCCAGATACTGTAGTGCAGGGTGCAATTTAGGAGGCTTGTTTGCAAACGTGGCTTACCAGAGTATGTGGCAGAGCATCTCCCTTCCGTGTGGGCTGGAGCAGGAACAGTTCTGTTGAGTCAACAGTTAGTTGCTTGTTTTTGTCTAGGCTAAAGAATGGGCTTAATCATTCTGACCTTGAGCACCTGGAGTGTTACTTTAGGACTCAAGTCTGCTTGAAGCAGCCTGGGAGAAAAGGTAGTAATAAGAGAGAGCTAGAGCTTGATGCCATTGTGATTGTCGTGGGTACACTGCATTTTTCTGTCTCGGCATTGGAGAGGTGGAAAAGGAGAGAGGAAAGTCTCTCATCCCAGCCCTGCACACCCTCTATTCCCATGCAAGCAGAGGCTGTGACCCTTGGAAGGTGAATGGGATTTGCTAACGTGGGGTGGTGCTAACTTGCTGCTGACTTTGTTTCTCAGGTGGAAGCAGAGGCTGTGAACCGGGCAATAACCATCGCCAACCAAACCAACTGCCCCCTTTATATCACCAAGGTGATGAGCAAAAGTGCTGCTGATGTCATTGCTCAAGCCAGGAAAAAGGGTAAGTTATTGCCCTTGGATGGAAGCGCCCCATTAGCTCATGCAGTTCAGCTCCTTGCCAACATCAGCTTCATCCCTACGGGAAAGGTTTCTTTTTCCAGTGTTATCGTCCAGGCTCTTTTTTAAAAGTCCCAAGCAACTGGTTCTGTCTCATGTCCCACACATGTGCATTCAGTGCTCCTATCAGTGCCAGGAGCTGTTTCTTCTGCTCAGCCTAGAACTTCTCTCTTCACACTCATCCTACCACATTGGGCCATGTGCCTTCATGTTGTCACAGAGTAATTCCATGTTGTCTCCATTTAACGAATCCCCTTGGAGGCTGCAAGCTGTGTCTTCCTTCCAGCTGCTGTGGTCTTTTGAGCTGCTGCCTGGGATCAGAAGTGATTCCAAAAGTCCCGATGGAGGTCTTGACTCACAAGCCCTATTGGATTCAGCTGGAGTAGTGTCATGGTAGCCAAAGAGGTTACTAATTCCAGCTATCCACTGTGCTCCTTGCCTGTGAGATAGATACTCCTCATGTGCTGTACTTCACAGCCTGGCATCCAAACAGGAATTGGGCTCAGTAGTCTGGGTTAGGCTGGGAGTTGCAATCACTCTACCTGAGGATGCTGCTAAGACTCAGACATGCCGTGAATGCTGCTGCCTTGTGTCTCTCCTCTCTGACTGAGGTCTCTGAGGGAGCTGTGCTGCTCTGAGTGATGCAGTAGCTGCTCCAGAGTCCTGACCCTGCTGTCTTGCCCCCAAAGGAGCAAGGGTCATAGAGGCCAGTGAGCGCCAGTCTCCCTGCTCTATTCTGTGACTAACCCCTTCATTTCTATTTAAAGCAGCTCTGAGTGGGTGAGTAAGCAGGAGGGATGATTTTCCCCCTTCTTTCCTCTGAAGGATTGGATTCAAATTTATGCAGTCTAAATAAGCCTGAATGGATATACAAATGACATCACTTTCCATCTGGGTGTTTGGTGTGAGAAGAGCTTATTTCTTACCACACAAACACATTTGTGTTTGTATATTGGCTCAGAAGTATTTTGGTCCCATGATTCTTGTTGAATGAGTTCAGAGTTGATGAGGGTGACTGATTTCCAAGGCATCTCTTTCTGTTCATGGCGTGGAAGCAGCTCAAGCTGTCTGGGATAAACCTTTCTCTCCCAGCTCCATTAGCGGAGATCCTGCTGAAATGAGCTGTGTTGACACAGCGAAGTGGCTGCCTGTTGTATTACCCCAGGAAGCAGCTTGATGTCGTTGTGCAATCCAATCCTGTAAGCCAGGGAAGCATCCCTTCCTTTTTCTAGGTAAAGCACTGGAGAGATGTGCATCAGAGAGATGGATCATCAACAAAACCACCTTCTTGCTATGCTCATTGTCCCCTGAAACCACTAGCAGGCAAGTAGAGAGGGACATTGGGATGAGGCACCATCCACTTACATTGCAGAAGCCATAAAGCACAACCGGACTTGGGTGGATGTTACCTTGCCTGTGAAAGGTGCTGAATGATCCACAGAATGATCCCAGATGAATGATCCACAGAACTCACTTCATCTCCCGAGTGAACAAGAATAGTTAGTTTGCATTCAGATTGTGTTTTCTCCTTATAAGGAGAATTTGGGGTATCAATGGCATACCATTCTCTGTTCCTTTTACTTAGTTCCATTTACATACTGTGCAGTTATCCAACTGGGTAACCCAGGAGGGCCACACACACTGGCCTTGCCCTCCCAAGCAGCAGAGGAAACATAACTGAAGACTACCCAAGGCGAAAACAAAACAGAATTGATCTACTAAATGGAAAGGAACGACCATTATTTAAAGCCAGATGTTCCCAGTGGCATTCGTATGGGGAAGGTTCCCTACAGACTCTGTCATTGGCACATCTGGGAGCTCAAAACGTCGCTCCCTGCAGGATAATCTTCCCAGTGTATTGGCCCACAACAGGCCTCCCATTAATAGCCAGCGTGTGCTTTGCCTTGTTCTGATTTTGTAACCCTATTTGTGGCAAGTGATGTCAGACATCCTCTTCCTCTGCTGGTGGATCCCCTCGGACAGAGGCTGTTCCTGCACCTCCTGTTTCAGTGTGGTCCTGGGAGCAGTGTGAAGCCAGTTAATGCATCGTTCTGCCTTAGCTAATGTGCTCTTTCCCAGCTAGCTTGAGAGCCTGTAGAGCTAACAGTAGCTCAGGCAATATGGTGAAAGAAAAGTCATACTTTTTCACTCTGCATCATGAGGTAAGACCTTGCTGACCAATTCTGGGGTTGCCTTTGCCAGTCTTTTCTGACTGAAGTATTTAGGGTCAGTGTTTTAACCACCCAAGTGTTTTGCAGGCAGGTACAGACACATGAAGTGCCCGGGCTCAGAAGCCAGATGGATGAGCACTTGGAGATTTCAGGAAGGTTGCATTTGGTGAGCAGATCTGGGAAGCTGCCAGCCTGCACCGCTTTTGAAGTTGCAGCATCTTGCATCTGCTTGGTGTGCAGATGGTGCTGGTGCATTCCAGCTTGCAAAGTATCGCGGCTGTTCCTTCATGTGCTTCCAAAAATGTTAATGAAGAGGAAGGATGCGCTGCTGGTTAGTGCACTGCACAGGGAGTCAGAAGATCCAATTTCATTTCCTAGTTCTGCCACAGATACACCAAGTACCTTCGAGGGAATCACTCAAGTTTCCCTGAGCTGCATTTGTGAACCAGAAACAACGATTCTTCCTCTCTGATGGGTTTTCTCTGTGGGCAGGAAGCTTCCCTGATAGGAGTTTTCTCTTAACCTGATCCGTGCACAGAGCTTGCTCCAAGAAACCCAGCCTCGTTAGAGCTCTAACACATCCACATTTATAAAAGTACTTTCATTCTTTTTCTTCCACATCCCTTCTAGGTCAGGCTGGATCTCCTCACACTTACAGTTCCCTTTAGCCTCTTTCACAAGGTTCTTGGCTCAGGGTACAGTGGATCTTTGCAGTCACCGTGTCAAGCACAGTTAATCAGTGCCAACCTCAGCAGTTGTTTGAAGGCATTCTGCACGTTTCACTGCTCCAAGCTCTTAGCAGTAATGGTGTATTTATGATTAACACAGGTATTTACTTGTTTGGATCCTTAGTCCAAGGGACTGATGTTTGGAAAATGCTCAATGTATCTTTAGAGGTCTCTAGATGCTTGTGAAAACATGCCCCCCAGTAACATAAGACAGTTTCTGAGGAGCATTGAACAACCTAGGAGTTCAATCATGTCTGATCATCTGTCATCACTGAATTCAATCCAAACTTTTGTCTCTGTGATCACAAACTTAAGAGGAAGTATCAAGAAACCCTGCAGTGTGTGCTGGTGGCATAACTTACCCAACTTGTCCTTTTTCAGAAGGATGCTTTCTGCCTGGAAGCCAGGCTGGAGATGCATGTTGCTTGGTGCTCACAGTGGATTTGTCTGTATTCCTTGTCCTCTAGGCACTGTGGTGTACGGAGAGCCCATCACAGCCAGCTTGGGTACCGATGGATCTCATTACTGGAGCAAGAATTGGGCTAAGGCAGCAGCTTTTGTTACTTCCCCACCACTGAGTCCTGACCCAACCACTCCTGATTTTCTCAACTCACTACTGTCCTGGTGAGTGGAGCTCTTTGTGTTCATACAACATGTGCTTCATCATGAGACAAGTGGGTAATAAAAGTAATAGCTGTTGTTGCTAGCAAGTAAAAAGATTTTTCACCTTCAGGAGTAAACCTGTGACAATAGCATATCTTAAATCCCTATCATTGTCTTCTCCAGTGGAGACCTCCAAGTTACTGGCAGTGCCCACTGCACCTTCAACACTGCTCAGAAAGCTGTTGGGAAAGACAACTTCACCCTGATCCCTGAAGGAACCAATGGGACTGAAGAGAGGATGTCCATCATCTGGGATAAGGCTGTGGTATGTCACATGTGTCATAGACTTAGGCTGCAACTAGACATTCAGAGCTGAAAAAGCCACGGAAGTGTGTTTTTATCTCACCCCAGCTGTTTGTTATGGTCCTTCTGCTCAAGGGTTTTGCCCCTGTAAAGATCATTTGGAATCTGTTGTGCTGTCAGCTCTTTGCTTTTTGGAGTGGTCCCCACCTGACTAATGCAGTGACTCCTTTTGTCTTTGCTCAGGTAACTGGCAAGATGGATGAGAACCAGTTTGTTGCTGTGACCAGCACAAATGCAGCTAAAATCTTTAACCTGTACCCACGGAAGGGCCGTATTGCAGTGGGCTCGGATGCTGATCTGGTTATCTGGGATCCCGACAGCGTCAAGACAATCTCTGCCAAGACTCATAACATAGTAAGGATATTTTCTACTCTGTGAGCTCTGCTGCTCATTTCCTCCTCTCTTCCTTCAGTGCCAGACTGTGCTGCCAAGAACTAGAGCTTATGACAACTCAGGGCTTTGTTTTCTCGATGCCCCAAGCCCTCCCTGGTCTTAAACCCAGCAGGGCTCAGTTGTGTGAGCAGAAGGGAAGATGATTTGCATCTAAATCTGAAGTCACATGAATACGCAGAGGTTCCCCTCAGAGCAAAGAGATTGTCTGCCCTTTCCGAGCTTTGGGTGTTTGAATCTGAGCACACAGAAAGCTCTTTAAAGTATCAAAAGAGCTCTTATGATGACGTGCCATTTATGACCTGGCTGGCTAATAGTGGGAATGTGAACTGTCCCTTTTCTAGCTGGACACAGTGAAGCTTGTCAGCTTGTGGGCACCTTCCTGGGAGATCTGATCCAGATCATTGAGTCTGAGTGGATTTGCACCATGATCTGGCACATGTGTGTGTAGGCATACTTCAACATGGTTTTACTGCCAACCATCCCAATGTCAGCTGGCACGGGGAGGCCCAAGGCAGAACCCAGACTGACCAGACCTTCCCCTTGGTTCTTTGTGGCTTTGTGGTGGCACTGTTAGAGGCACTGTTTGCCTGTGTCCCACAGCTATGTCCTGTATCTTATACCCAGCTCCTACAAGGAAAAAGCTGTCCCACCCTGTGGGAAACTGCAGCATGGTCTCAGTGCACAGGGCTGGTTGGAGTCTCCCTGTGACATTCGAGCACTGTCTCAGAGAAAGCAGCCACTGTTTGCATTTGTTGACGATTTGTTTCACTGCTGGCGATGAACCTATGGAATGTTTCCCTGGAAAAACCCTCCTTTTTTCCATGAATGCTTTCATTCACTCTGGAGCTGAAGGAGCAAAATTTCCTTCCACACTTGGATCCCTGGACACACGCACAAAGAAACGTTTTTTAAAGGTTTGGTTCACTTCCCTGTGACTTAACTCGGTGTCAGAATTGGTCACAGATGGCCTGGATTTATCCAGCCTGTGCTTAGACCTCTGACAAAGGCATCCAGACTCAGAAGTCTGGTCACTTCAATCACCTTAGAGGTGCTTCCAGACTTACCACACCTCCAGTCTGGAGAGGAATGGCTTAGAGGAGGGAGCCCAGAGACATGGTGCTATTAGGTGCCAAATTTAGTAGTCTAAACTGGGTTTGTGCTTATGAATGGCTCAGAGAGCTGGAAGTGGCTTGCTGGTTGGAGTATTTGAAAGTCATTGCCATTGAAAGGATTAGGAAATGAACTGAACTCTTCAAGTTTGCTAACACATAACTCAGAGACTTCATCTTTTGTGGATAAGCTCCAGTACAATCAGGTTTTGCCTTAGATCTGGGCTAGACTGAAGGAGAACTATCTCCACAGCAGAACAGCTAATCAGATATACTTCATACATTGAGGACTGCAGATGGCCCTGAATCTCTTGCACCATGTAAGAGGCTTCAGCACTCAATGAACTATTGCCAAAGACTACATTTTCAGTTGTGCCAAGACTATGGAGGACAAAGTGGTTTGTTTTTGGCTTGAAGGGCTGTCTAAGAAATGGCATCTTTTTGCCTTACACATCCAGCTGTAACCTCTTCCCCTGTCATTGCATTATGGGTTATACCTGGTGTGACACCTGCTGGGGTATTTTTTGTGTCTCACACTGCACGTGTGCCTTGGGTTGGAGGAGAAATGGGTACAAGTGATGCCTTTAGAGTCAAGGCATCCTAGTTTGGTCAAGTATAAAACAAAGGCCCCTTTGAAAGCCAGGCAGAGCGGTTGCTGCGACACAAGGAAACGTAGTGATTATGTGGCATCAGATGATTGTTACTTTTTTAAATGCTAGAGCAACATACAGATGTTTTCCAAGAATTCACACTGCTCTTGCCACTCTCTGGCAAGGAAACACTAGGAGCTAGAGAGGAAGATAGTGTTGTTCTTGGAACCAGCCTAATTCATAACCTTCTGACCAAGCCTCCTCCTTTGCCACAACATTTTCCAGACTGGACCCGGTTCAGTGTTGGTTGAACCACCATTCTAGCTAACTGTAAATCTGCAGTCACCCCTCCCCATACTTACAGCACACTCCAAGAGCAAACTTCATCATTAACTCAGTAAAAAGGGCCTGGATTTGTCTCCAAGATGGTCACTAGAGTGGCAGTCCCCAGATAACGTGTTGCAGTGCATCTCAATCCAGGATGCTTCATGGGTTGGACCATTTACCAGTGATTCCTTTGAAACTTGTTTTTTTCCTTGGTGTAATATTTCCAATCCTATTAATTGAGGATGAGCAATCCCATTAGAGTAAAACAAGATTGTCCTGGTCCCTGACCCATTGACCAAAACACTGCTCTGAAATACAGCTTTTCAAAATGATTCTTTTTAGTATGAAACTTTAATAAAACTTGATTTGATTCCAAAATCCCCATCAGTTCAGAAGAGATAGGTGCCTAAGTGCATTTAAAGAGGTAGGCTTTGAGATACTCTCACTTGAATCTGTATTTCCTATTCATGAATCTTGTTGCAGTGGAAATTGTGCATGAGTGAATCCTTAATCAATGTAGACTGATAATAAGGCCCAGCCTTTCTCTTAAACCACAGCATACACAGCTCAGGTAAATGCTCTTGAGTTTGCTTCCATCTGCCCTTCACATTTTGGCTATTAGCAGGACTGGTGACTGTTAATTCAAGCACAACAGGCTTTGCTGGCACAAGCATGTTTGCCTCATGTTGTCTTTTTGTTGTAGTCTCTGGAGTACAATATCTTCGAAGGCATGGAGTGCCGTGGGTCTCCCCTCGTCGTTATCAGCCAGGGGAAGATTGTGCTGGAGGATGGGAATCTCCATGTCACCGAGGGATCCGGGCGGTATATCCCCAGGAAACCATTCCCTGACTTCGTTTACAAGCGCATCAAAGCAAGGAGCAGGGTGAGTGTGACTGGTTGCATGCACATTTGTTCTCTCACTGCAACTCCTGAGTTAAAGTGGGTGGAAAACAGATGCTGTCCCCTGGCTCCCAGGCACACGCTTCTGCAACAGAAAGTGTTCCCTGGATGGGGGCCATATTTATCTCATTCCTCTTTCATTTTTGCTATTCATTTGAGTCATTACAGGAATATGCTTTGGCTTGAGCTTGGATTTTCTGCAAATTGTATTTTTCTGCTCTTTTAATTCTTCTCTGTCTGGGACCCCTCGAGAGAGCATGTGTAAGAACTGTCCAGTTTGGACACAAGTCAGTCAATGCAAATAACCCATCAGGCTTCCTCTGTCACAGAAGTACCAAGAGAAGTTATTGATGGCATTTATCTACCAAACCTTTCAGCAACAATTCAGGATTCTGATTTATTGTTACAGATACATTATGCTGCTTTCCCTTCTGGCAGATATGATCAGATGCTCTTGTCTGGTGACTGGTGAGTCACAGGCACAGCCTGATTGAAAGTGAGAATTGTCTATTTTTAAGAGGCTAAAATGGATGGGAAAGTGTTTTTATAAAATACACCCATTCAGAACAGAAACTGCCTTTTGAGATGCCTTTACTTGGTAAAAACTGGCAGAGGAGATGACACTGAACTCAGCTGCAGCTTAGTTGCTGAGAATTTAAGAAGTTTATTTCTGGATGAAGTCAGATTTTGGAGGAGAAAAGTCTTCTGATGTTTGAAGTGTTACCCTCTCTTGGACAAAAGCAGAGCTGTGGTAGTTCTGCTGCCCATAGGATGATCTTCACATACCTTGCAAATGATCTTTCCTGAATTGTTCTTTTGAAGAAATGGCAAGTTATCCAAATTACAACCTCAAATGACTTAGCCCTGCAGAGAACAGATGTGTGGGTTCTGTTGTGTTCTGGTCTCCCACAGAAATATGTGTCTGACCTATAAATCCAATTGGGCAGCATCTCAACTGGAATAATTGAATTTAACCCAATCTAAAGCTCCCAGGCTGGCAGTGTGAAGCTGGCCTGGCTCCTCTTCCTCCAGACCTGCCTCTGTCTCAGCACTGTTTTGCTTTTTGGGGATGACTAATAAGTTGTGTTTGAGAGTTGTCAGGAGCCTTTAATACAACAGCAGGTAGGTTGGGATCATTAAAGGACAACTTGTGGAGCAGGGGACAGACTGGCTGTCTTCTGCAGGCTGCTCACACCAGTTAACAACCAGCTGGAGCCACAGGAGTCCAAGCACCTTTCATTTTACCCATGCTGCTTCAGAGAGCAGCTACCGCCTGGGGATCAGCATGGAGGAGATGATGTTCCCTTTCAAATCCTCTTACCAAAGACAAATCTTGACGTGTGTGTCTTTGTCGTAACAACATCTGGCCAGCTGTTTAGCTCTGGTTTGACTCTGTGTTTTGCAGCTGGCTGAGCTGAGGGGGGTGCCTCGAGGCCTCTACGACGGACCCGTCTGTGAAGTGTCGGTGACACCGAAGACCGTCACACCAGCGTCTTCAGCTAAGACATCTCCTGCCAAACAGCAGGCCCCACCCGTGAGGAACCTGCACCAGTCTGGATTCAGCTTGTCTGGTACATACTTTACAGGGCTGAATTATGTATTGCTTTGAAATACATCCATACTCTGCATTAATTCTGGAAGGAGATGAGAGAGACTGTGGGGTGGGTTTAGCTTGGAGGTTATCCCTTTATCATAGACTCCTAAAACCCTAGAATGGTTTGTGTTGGAAGGGACTTTAAAGCTCATCCAATTCCAACCCCCTGCCACGGGCAGGGACACCTTCCACTAGAGCAGGTTGCTCCAACCTGGCCTTGAACACCTCTAGGTTTAGGAAGGAAGGAAGAGCAGTATAGGAGCTCCATCATAAAGTCCTGCTTATTTTTCATGCATGCTGAGTACCCCATAGTGTTCTGAACTGGGCAGATGGCACGAAGTTCAGCAGAGCTTTGCCAGCTGAGAACAGCTTTGGATCTGGTATGTGGCAGATTTGATTTCTCAGCGTGCTGTTCCAGTGCAATAAGGGAAAGCTATAAAAAGGAATGCACAGGCTCACTAAGAGGAAACCATTTAGCCAACTCTGACCTGTGCAGGGCTGGGTGGCTCAGGAGACAATAATGCAGAGCAGGTTTCGGCAGAATTAATTCACAGAATCATTAGGGTTGGAAGGGACCTCTGGAGATCATCCAGTCCAACCCCCTCCCAAGGCAGGGCCACCCAGAGCAGGTCACACAGGAACGTGTCCATGGTGGGGTTTGAATGTCTCCAGAGAGGAAGAATCCACAACCCACCCTGGGCAGCCTGTGCCACCCTCAACGTAAAGAAGTTCTTCCTCATGTTGAGGTGAAACTTGCTGTGTTTTAGTTTATGGCCATTGCTCCTCATCCTGTTGCTGGGCACCACTGGGAAGAGTCTGGCACCATCCTCCTTGCACTTGCCTTTGGGAAACTGATCTGCATTAATGAGATCAGTGAAGGCACTGGAGGCCAGTGAGGGCTTTTCCTCCAAAGGAAGGACACAGTTGGAGCCTCCTTAAGCAGTGTCAAGGGTTTCAACTCAGCAGTGCTCTCCCAACTCCCTTGTCCTGCAGCTCACTCCTCTCAAGCTCTCAGTGGCCTGGGACGGGGGGGTCCTGACGTTGCTTCTCTCTGCCGCAGGGGCACAGATCGATGACAACATCCCACGCCGCACGACCCAGCGCATCGTGGCACCACCGGGTGGACGTGCCAACATCACCAGCTTGGGCTAAGGAGCGAGCCCTCTGCGCCCGCACAGCGCACCGGGGCCGGGGGCACCTCGACACCCTTCTTGAGTCTTTTAGAGCCTGTGACGGTTACTG
>NW_009928906.1:39150-39471 GCF_000696875.1 Nestor notabilis
TTGATTATGTGAGAGCCTTTGACGGTTACTGCGGTGAACCAGTGAGTGGGTGCTGAAGTAAGGCGCCTCTTTCAGTCCCCTCAGATTCCCTCCTCATCTTCACCAACCCCTCTCACTTCCCCCTTCAGCCCCTACACGTTTAAAGAAATAAACCCTCTTTTGACACCTCTGACATGCAAAAGTAAATGTAAAAGAGGATGTTTGAGATACGTGGCCTCTGTCCCATTCAGCATCTTTCTTTTAATAAAGGAAGGATAAAGTGAATTTCCCGGGAGCTGCCTTTAAGACACACACGAAAAAAAAAGGAATAAATAAATAATA